>NC_091173.1:3776097-4041097 GCF_040958095.1 Procambarus clarkii
AAACTAAGCACTACCTAATTAACTCCCTGTAACCTACCTTACCCCTCTATTGTCAACCCATGTCTGTTATTTTTAAACAATGCTGTTTGTCGACCAAATTGTATTTTTGCTTTTTTTCTGCCATGTTCCCCTTTTTTTTATTTTTTTATTTTCTCAACACATTTTATACTTTAATCTCAATTAATATAAAGTTTTAGTCTTTAGTGTTTTTCCTGCCCGAAACGCTTTGCGTAATAGTGGCTTTAGGCAATTGTATGTACTAGCTCTATCTACAAATTCATCAATTTTTGTATTCACCCCTTGTATGTATGTATTTTAGCTAAATAAGCATTTGAATTTTTTATATTTTTTTTAATTTACAGTTAGCAAACTGGGGATATTTGGCTAAAATTTCTGGTAGCAGATAATTTTGAATGAAGTATTTACACATCTTTAGGACATAGTGACGGAGGGTGTGCGAATAATTTTGTTGACACAGTTTACATTTGGTCAGGTCTACATCAGCAGATAACGAGAATTCCCAGAGATACTTGTAACCGAGTCTAAGCCGAGCAGTAGTAACATCTTGAAGTCTACTGATTTTATTGGATGAACCATTGATGCATGGCTCCTCTTGCATGATAGTATGATAATACATGGAATTACTAGTGTCGATTTCACTTTGCCTCAGATCTACAAGATCTTGTTGAAGTTCTCGGTGTACTGCTGCTCTCAGATTGCTCATTGACAATCCAAGGTTACACTCAACGGCTCCTTTAAAGGCAGATTCTTTGGCTAACTTATCAGCTCTATCATGCATTCGGAGGCCAACATGAGATGGAGACCACATGAAATGGACTCTGTTACCATCCTTAATAATTTTGTTGTGTTTGTGTCTAGCTTCGGACACGAGCATGTTACAGTTGTGTCTTAAAGAGTTGAGAGCATTTAAGGATGATAAGGAGTCACTTACAATTAATGTATCAAGTTTGGAGACTTGTACACATTTCAGTGCAAGGATCAAGGCAAATAGTTCAGTCTGAAGGGTAGAGGCCCAGTTGTTTATACGGACTCCCCACTCAAAGTACAAGCCATCGCCCATTGTCAGTACAACTGCACTTCCAGCTGCACCCGTGGTGCGGTGTAGGGAACCATCAGTGTATATGATTTGAGAGAGAGAATGCTCTGTGGACAGAGCATCAATATGGCTTGAGGCGTTGAGCTTTGCCTCAAGACGAAGCTTGGGCTGATCTCTAATTTGCTTCTTGGGTGGAAAGGGAGGGATTAAAACTGGAAAGAGCGTAATCTCCCACGGTGCAGGAAAGTGCCGTTGTTGTTTCTCTTGGTACAAATTATAAACCTGATACATTTTGAGTTGAGTTCCAGTTTTAGTTCAAGTTCAAGTTCAAGTATGTTTATTGAGACAAGAAAAAATACATCTCAAAGGGATAGAGTAGCTTAGGTTATTTCTACCCCCCTCTACTTCAAGTCCCTCAAGGGGCGCACAAATTCAGTGAGTACAGATACACAAATCACAATACAACATTTAACATTGCATATTAATATAGTAAGGGTTACAATCATTGGGGCAAAATTCTTGTAGTTCCTAAGTATTCTGTCTATCATATCATTATCACACATCCAAACAATTTGAAGTGGTACACTACTTATTTCCTTATTTCTATGGTTATCCATAAGTTGACACTTTAATACATAATGGTCTTCCAAGTTCAAGTAGGTTTATTGAGACAAGTTAAAAAAAAAAAAAAAAAAAAAAAACTCAAAGATTAGTTTAGGCTATTTCTACCCCTTCCCATACTTCAAGTCCCTCAAGGGGCGCACAAATTCAGTGTGTACAAATACAAGAATCCCATGTAACATATCAGGTTAATATAGTACTATCTAAGAGTATAATAGTGTACATCCACCGCACTAGATTTTAACCCATTAACGCTCCAAGATAATATTCTCACTCTACTTTCATCCATGATTTAATAAAACTACCTTTGCCCTGTCTGTCACATTCCATGAGATACGAGATTTTCTCAGACAAACTCTCCCAACACTGTAACATTTTTGCTTTCTCCTCATTTGCACAACAGCTACTAACATCAAAGGTGATCTTATTCATATCTAATTTCTTTCTTATTTCTCTATACCGTTTTACTTTAACCTTTGTTTCGACATTTGTCACTACAGAAGGTTGAACGCTAACACTACTAGAAAGTTCATTTTCCTGACTATCCTCTATCATCAATACGTCATGTTCTTCCTTACTTTCTTCAACGCACATTTCACGTCCTGTTTCACTTTCCACTTCACGTCCTATTTCACTTACTATTTCACGTCCTGTTTGACTTTCCATTTCACGTCCTGTTTGACTTTCCATTTCACGTCCTGTTTCACTTTCCATTTCACGTCCTGTTTCACTTTCCATTTCACATCCTGTTTCACTTTCCACTTCACGTCCTGTTTCACCACCATCTTCACCCCGTCTACCCCCCATAGCTAATTTTTCTAATGCCTCAATCCTCTTGTCTAGTTTTTTTAGATATTCCAATATTTGAGTACCAACCTCAGAGTTCACTATATTGTCCTGAACCTTGTTTCCACAAGGTTTAATTTTTTCAGCTGCATTTCCTACTTTCCCTAGGCTCGCCTTAATTGTCTCCGTTCCTTTCTCCCACACATTGTTCATAGGCGCTGTCATTGGCTTCCAGCTGTTTCCTCCATGTTCCTGCTGCACAATCTTTCCTTCCTTCGAGGATACATCTATCCTGCTTGTAGCACCCATCTTGGAGTCTCTCAGATGAGGCTTCATGGGGCATAGAGAGGAACCAGCATTGTGGCTGCCTCGACAATTGCAACAAGATGAGACGATTTTTTCACCGTTTTTAATCTTGACTCTACACTCTCGAGAGTCGTGTTTTTTACCACAGTACCGACACCTGGGGTCAAACTGGCATTTCCAAGCCATATGTCCCCAACGAGAACACTTCATGCATAATATGGGCTCCTCAATGTATTTTACAACTTTCCTGTAGCCTAGTCTTTGCACAAAAATTCTTTCTGGAGCCTCACCCTTTACCAAGGCAACAACCTTTCTTTGTGTTTCACCACGAACACTGTTCCTCTTTGCCCAAACAACACTATCATTGTTGAGCAATAGATAATCAGGATCCAAATAAGTTGGATACTTAAACACTATGACCTTGGTGTACATCATACCTTTTTCCAGAGTAACCATCACAATATTCTCAAACCCATCCTTCGTTAGGTGTTCCACGGCCTCTTCTGTCCCAACTGTTATATAGGGCCGGTGAGCACCCTCCTTGAATAGTGGTTCATATTAAAACAACTCCTTAGCCAAACGAACCGTCCACTCCAGCTTTTGATGAAAATTCAGTTGACACGCTGTAGGGAACAACAGCCTCTTCCTTCCATTAGTCTGCATCTCCCGCGTCCTGCTGAGCATGGCTTCATTTTTTGGTCTCTTTGTTATTTCCTCCTCACTGTCTTCGTCTCGCTGTCTTTGAATATTTCTCCGTTTATATCTGTTTACTACTGCTTGATACGGCCTAGTATCATCCTGTCTGCCATCCCCACTGTCACACTCTCCAGGCCCAGTGGGGCAGGACCGTCCATCACCTAGGCACACCGCCTCAGCCATTTCCTCGACACACAAAGGCACTGTATCACTGCAACAGTCGAGAACAAATTCACAACATCTAGCTGCAGCAGCCACGTGCAAACACGAAGATGCGGAGCAACACGTCCTCCTCGCATCATGCAGCAGACCGCACTTAGTTATCCATTGGAACAATGCTGATCTTCAATAAAGAAATTCTCGAGGGCTTCTGTGCAAGGGTTAGAATGAGCTAGCCTAAGCATTTTATATCAGTTTGACAGTTGGTATAATCCAAATTAATATAGCTATATAATAGCTAATTCATATCTAATCCAAAGATATAATATATATATATATATATATATATATATATATATATATATATATATATATATATATATATATATATATATATATATGCACCCGTGGGGCGCATTATGAACCCGTGGAGATTATCTATATAAATAAAAATGGAAATGTTCGTTTGTTCAAAATCGCTAATCTCCGAAAGTTCTTCACCGATTGCTTTGAAATTTTCACACGATGTTCTTCTCACATCCGAGCGGGTTTTTATATGCATACTATATTGACGTCTGTGAAGCGAAAAAACATTTTTTTTTTTATCTGTGTTTTTCATGTGAGAGAAATCTTCGAAACCTCTTTACCGATTTCTTCGAAATTTTGACACAACGTTGCATTTGAATAGGCACATGTTTTTATATAACTACTATATACGTGCCTCACCTGAGACAGGAAAAAAATGCTTGTATTGAAAATGGGATATACATACTATATTGATATCACGTCTGTGACGGAAAAAAACATGCATTTTTTTTTAAATTGTATTTTTCCTGTGTTTTTCACGTGAGAGAAATCTTCTAAACCTCTTTACCAATTGCTTTGAAATTTTGAAACAACGTTGCATTTGAATAGGTGCGTGTTTTTATATGCTTACTATATACATGCCTCACTTGTGACAGGAAAAAAACATGCTTTTTTTGAAAAAAAACAGTGCCATCTGTTGGACATAAGAGCAACACACACTGTAATCTCCCAAAGTTCTTCACCGATTGCTTTGAAATTCTGACACAACGTTCCATTTGAATATGCGCGTGTTTTATGTACCTACTATATAGATGCCTAGGAGGGAGGGGGAAGACGTACCGTGCGCGCTCCGTTAAAATCGTGACATTAACCGGGATTTCTTAGGACTACTGCCATGGATTACTGATTACAGACATAACAAAGTGCGTAGTGACCCGCTGGAAAATTGAAAATAGTCATTAACAATAGAACTTTGTGTTAAATAGAGAATAAACGGGAGACCACGTGTGAGCCAGTGCACGAGGCTTTGTGTTGTAGCGAGTAGATTATCCCAATAATATACTCGCTCCAAATATAGTGTTAATATTCCTGTCAACCGTTGGAGATGAATGAGGTGAGGCGTTGCCCGGGCAGCACGGTGAGGTGTTGCCCGAGCAATATAAGCGGCAAGAATAGCAAACATTAACTAGTCTACTTTCAAGTGTGGTCTAGAGCAGACACTTGCGAGATACTGTACCGACGCTCAGTGCGCTCAACTCACACCAAAGTATCACCGGTGTACTTCTGTATATTCGACCAAATATATATATAGTATCTTAGTGTCTGTGTTTATTTGTCACCATACTTTACGTAACAATAGAACCGTTACATTGGTGACCCCAGAGAGTTTCGACGATACCCAGCCACGATGGACTACAACATGGACTCTCACTGGACCTCCACTGCTGCTGCTTGCTGTGGACCGCAGCCACCTGTCGTGGAACGTTGCCAACACCCTTGCCACAGCTATGATTTTCATCGCGATCATCTCTGCATTTTCATCTACTACGGCTTGCTGCTCCACGATCACTACTCACTCATCTGGCAGCTTCATCAGTAACTACATAATGTGGGATCTACAGCCTGCCCTGCCGACTCTCCGTCGCTGCCAGGGCACTGCTTGTTCTACAGGGGCGCCCACGAAAGCTGCTCTTTCGTCAGATTCATCTACACGTTCACTGCATTTCGATACTCTGCCGACTCAAGCCCTTTGCGCAGTACAGGACTTACAGCTTGCGTTTCCGACTCTTCGTCGCCTCCAGGACAATTCAGCTCTAGCAGTGATTCCCTCGTTGTCCTAACTACGTGCCTACATTACCTCCTAATGTCCTGGTGCCCGAGCCCATCCGCCCCGGATCTAAATGCTCCACCAGCGACCCAAGGACGCAACAATTATGCACATTCTTCTCTCCTGCTACACCGAGCTTGTCCACACACTGCCTACATCTTTTAGTACTACAGACTACAATTTCCACAGTCAACAATGTAGTACTCGGCGTGTACAGTCCTAATCAACCCAAGACGCTACAGCTTCGACACAGAGCAGACAGCAGACTACGACCGCATCGAGCCGCCACGCTCTCGCTCCCCGAGTTTAGACACTCACAATTCTCAATCGAGCCGCCACGCTCTCGCTCCCCGAGTTTAGACACTCACAATTCTCAATCGAGCCGCCACGCTCTCCCACATAGAGCTCCACGACTCCGGCCTCACTCAGCTCTCTGCTCTGCTCCAGGCTTCGTCTCAACGTCTGCAACACTGCTAAATCCAGAGACACATCCGCCGACTACGCAGTTCACTTTTCGACCACAGTTACCAGCAGCACCGCCACCTACGACAACGGACGATCCTGTACGACCTCCCACCCTACAACCCCAGTTACCAGCCGCACCACAACCTGATCCTACGAAGACGGACGATCCTGTGCGACCTCCCACCCTACGACCCCAGTTAGATGACATCAGCGAAGAGGAGGAAGTTAACTTTGATGGTTATGTAACGCGAGCAGGGCGTACAATTCACCGACCGGCTAAGTTCCTTGATCAAGTATTTTTCCTTTCATCCCCTGGGAGGGGGAGTTCTGTAGCGAGTAGATTATCCCAATAATATACTCGCTCCAAATATAGTGTTAATATTCCTGTCAACCGTTGGAGATGAATGAGGTGAGGCGTTGCCCGGGCAGCACGGTGAGGTGTTGCCCGAGCAATATAAGCGGCAAGAATAGCAAACATTAACTAGTCTACTTTCAAGTGTGGTCTAGAGCAGACACTTGCGAGATACTGTACCGACGCTCAGTGCGCTCAACTCACACCAAAGTATCACCGGTGTACTTCTGTATATTCGACCAAATATATATATAGTGTCTGTGTTTATTTGTCACCATACTTTACGTAACAATAGAACCGTTACAGTGTACATGCGTGTATGAGGAAAAAAATAGTGAACGGTGATTCGTGGAACAGTGATGTGGAACGGGTATCACAACAACATATAAGTTGGAAGTGAAGGAAAATCGTGCATAGAATATTATAAATATAGAATACTAGAAATATAGAATAGTGGCAAGAGGCGGCATCAGTGGTTATAAATCGAGTAACTGGAAACTGGTGACATCAACCTGGGACAACAAGAGGTCAGCTGTACCGACCGGGGGACCAGCTTCGCTACCCTACGCTAAATACCTGCCATAAAGTTTGAACAAAATAACATACATAATATTACAAATATATGGTATGCATATAATATTATAAATATTAAATATATAAATATATACATATAATTTTATAAAGAGTTAAAAGGACTGACATCAACAAGTGATCCATACAGTGACTCTCAAATACAACACAATACATCAGACAATGGAGAGGTGTGGCGAGTGTTCGGGAGTACTGGGAAGACGTAATGCAGGCGTAACGTGCTGCACCTGTAACATAAGATTTCACCTGGGCTGTACAGAATTAGCTCCAGGATGCACAAAAAGGCAAGGAATTTACTGGGTTTGCAAAGATGACAGATTAATGTTAAAAACATAACTAAACTGATGAAAAACATTCCCGAGTCACAGAGATTATCATTCACAGACAGGCTACCAGTGATATATGCGGACTGGGAAAAGACAACATTGGATAACGACCAAAACTCAGGAACAGATAGTTTAGAAAACCGCAGCAGTAGTGTGGAGGAGGAGACTATTGTGGTACAAAATAACAGCAATATTGCAGAGTCAGATAATATAAACAATGAGAGCAACAGTGAAACAGAGTGCATAGATGAAGGAATTGGGACGAAAAACGGAGATGGCTCCAATAAAGAGGTAGACAAGACAGTCACAGATATAAATACCTTGAAAAACGCAAAACCGGAACACATTTGCAAATTCTACGCTAAAGGAATATGCAAATATGGAAAATTAGGAGCAAAATGCCATTTTCTGCATCTTCGAAAATGCAGGAACATGTTGGAGAGGGGTACATGCCGTTTTGGAACAGGGTGTAGATACTTCCACCCTAAATTATGTCAATTTTCAATTAGGGACAAAAAATGCTACAATCTAAAGTGTCCGGAATTCCATGTGAGAGGTACAGAGCGTTATAGACGGGAAGATCAATATGACACTACTGGAAATTTGTTAGAGGAAGGCAGAAACAGAGTAGTAAATATAAGAGAGAGGAACAGTCAGATGGAACCACTACAGGATTACAGAGGGGAACGGAGATACCCACAAGACTGGAATACAAACTATCAACAAGCACACAGGTACTACACCACACAACACCCGTCCTACTACCAAAACTGGACGAATCACTTTCAAAACAACACACCCTGGACGCAAACACAGTGGCCTCCTTACTAGAGCCTCAGATATTAACACCAAGTAAGGCTTCCAGCACTTCCACTAACACGATAACATCATTTATATTTGCCAACATCCAGGGTATAAAAACACGCAAATCCAACAAAGTTCACTTTATAGATGGTCTCCTTCATGAGGCAAATGCAGTGTTTGCAGCCCTAACAGAAACCCACACAAAGGACTACCATGATGGTGAAATATGGATCTCAGAGTACAATCTTTTCAGATGTGATAGATGTGACCCCACCCTGAAGCCGGAAACACCGGCTTCAGGGTAGGGTCAGCCTCTACATCAAAGACACACTCATCTGTACTGAGCTGCTAAACACCTCAAATGATATGGTGGAAGTGCTGATAATCAAAATAGAGATTCTAAATGTAGTTATTGTCCTTGTATATAAGTCACCGGAGGCAAACCCTCAGCAGTTTAAAGACCAACTAATGAAAATAGAAGACTGCTTGGAAAACCTCACAAATCCAGCTCCGAACATCATCCTGCTTGGGGACTTCAACCTACGGCACCTGAAATGGAAGCACCTGGCTAATACAGTAATATCAGAAAGAATACCAGGAAGTAGCCTAAATGAACAGGCACATGCAAATGACCTGCTACGGATGTCCGACAGGTTTGCCTTAAACCAGCAAATGGTAGGAACCAACTAGGAAAGAGAACACGCTGGACCTCATTTTCACTAATAATGATGAATTGATCAGGAACATAATGATTACAAATACCTGTTACTCAGATCACAACTTAATTGAAGTTATGACAACCATGGGGAGTAGACCTTCAAAACCAGTCCAGATTCCCGGCGAAGGAGATTTCAGCAAATTCAACTTCAATAATACACAGATAAACTGGGAGCAAATAAACCAGGACTTCACAGAAATAAACTGGGAAGAACAGCTAGAAAATGCAAACCTGAACCAGTGCCTGGAAAAAATAAGCTCAGTAGCACTAGAAATATGTTCAAACCGCATACCTCTAAGAAAAAAAGAGGAAGAGATGCAGATTGGAACGGGAACGTCGTTCCCTATATAGGCGAAGAAAACGAATCGCGGAACAACTTGAGAGTCACACCCTATCTCAAGAACGGCGAAGAAGGTTAGGTAGAGAAATAGAAACAATTGAACGGAAGCTACAAGAATCATACAAAACCCAGGAGAGGCAAAGAGAGCAAAAGGCCATCAGTGAAATAGAGAGAAATCCGAAATATTTTTTCTCCTATGCAAAATCAAGATCAAAAACATGGAACTTTCACTGATGACAACAAAGAAATGAGCGAGCTACTGAGGAAGCAGTACGACTCTGTTTTCAGCGAGCCATTAAACACACTAAAGATTGATAACCCAAATGAATTTTTCATGGATATGATACCAACATCAAATCATATATCAGACGTCACCCTATCCCCACTGGATTTTGAAGAAGCCATAAACAGTATGCCTATGCACTCTGCACCAGGCCCGGATTCTTGGAACTCCATATTCATCAAGAACTGTAAAAAACCACTATCGCAGGTCCTCCACATTCTGTGGAGACAAAGCCTAGATACTGGCGTTATTCCTGATATACTAAAAACAGCAGAGATAACACCACTTCATAAAGGAAGAAATAAGGCAGAGGCAAAAAATTACAGACCGATAGCACTAACATCGCACATCATAAAAAATTTTGAGAGAGTGCTAAGAAGTAAGATCACAAAATACATGGAATCACAGCATCTCCATAACCCCGGACAACATGGTTTCAGAACAGGGCACTCTTGCCTGTCGCAGTTGCTGGACCACTATGATATGGCATTAGATGCTATGGAAGACAAACAAAACGCTGATGTAATTTACACAGATTTCGCAAAAGCTTTTGATAAATGTGATCATGGTGTTATTGCACATAAAATGCGTTCAAAAGGAATTACCGGAAAAATAGGCAGATGGATCTACAATTTCCTGACCAACAGAACCCAATGTGTAATAGTCAACAAAATAAAATCCAGCCCATCAACCGCGAAGAGCTCAGTCCCCCAGGGTACTGTGCTTGCTCCAGTACTTTTTCTCATCCTCATATCGGACATAGACAAGAACACAACCTATAGCACTATCATCCTTTGCAGATGACACTAGGATCTTCATGAGAGTTGGCAACATAGAGGACACGGCGAACCTCCAGTCAGATGTAGATCAGGTCTTTCTATGGGCTACAGAAAATAATATGGTGTTTAACGAAGATAAGTTCCAGCTCATGCGATATCGAAAAAAATGAAAATATAAAAACGGAAACCACGTACAAAACTCAGGCAAATCATAACATAGAACGAAAAGGCAATGTAAAGGATCTGAGTGTACTCATGTCGGAAGACCTTACCTTTAAAGAACACAATAAAGTAGCCGTCACAACTGCAAGAAAAATGACAGGTTGGATAACAAGAACTTTTCACACTAGATATGCTATACCGATGATGATACTTTTCAAAACGCTTGTGCTCTCTAGAGTGGAGTACTGCTGCACAATGACAGCACCTTTCAAAGCTGGAGAAATTGCTGACCTGGAGAGCGTGCAGAGATCCTTTACTGCTAGAATCCACTCAGTAAAACATCTAAACTATTGGGACCGACTAAAGAGCCTAAAACTGTACTCCCTTGAGCGCAGGCGGGAGAGATACATAATAATTTACACGTGGAAAATATTAGAGGGGCTGGTCCCAAACCTGCACACAGAAATAACACCACATGAGACCAGAAGACATGGCAGGATGTGCAGAATACCCCCGTTGAAAAGCGGAGGTGCAACAGATACTCTGAGAGAGAACTCTATCAACATCAGAGGCCCGAGACTGTTCAACACGCTTCCACTACACATAAGGGGCATAACTGGCCGACCCCTCACAGTGTTCAAGAGAGAACTGGATAAGCACCTCCAAAGGATACCTGATCAACCAAGCTGTGACTCATACGTCAGGCTACGAGCAGCCGCGTCCAACAGCCTGGTTGATCAGTCCGGCAACAAGGAGTCCTGGTCAACGACCGGGCCGCGGGGACGCTAAGCCCCGGAAGCACCTCAAGGTAACCTCAAGGTAGGCAAGGGAACTTTAATATTGACCTCTGCGAGCCTGAACACCCTACTGCTGTTAGCTTCCTCAACTGTATGAATTCCTGCTTCCTCATACCCTTAATCACTAGACCTACTAGAATCACTGATAGTACTGCTACGACTCTAGATCACATCTGGACCAACATAACCTCTCCGCTTACTTCAGGGATAATCACTGATAGCACTACAGACCATTACCCCACATTTCTCCTAACTAACATTAACAAACCACCTCTAGAGACAAGGGAGATAAGCTTTAGGCTGCACAATGAAGCTGCTATAGGAAATTTTATAGCTGCTGCTGCTAATGTCAACTGGGAGTCCGAATATGGTAACATAGGGGACATCAACCTAGCAGTGCAATATTTTCGTCATAAAAGTCTCAGTCTTTATAATACCCACTGTCCTATGCTAACGAAACAAGTCACAACTAAAAGGCTAAACAATCCTTGGCTTACAAAGGGAATACTTAAATCCATTAATAAAAAACGTGACCTTGAGAAGAAGTATAGGTTAGGAACCGTCTCCAAAGATTTTTCAAAGAATTACTCATCATTGCTGTCTAAGATAATTAGAAGAGCCAAAATTAAATACTACAAAGATAAATTTACCCACACAAAGGGCAACATTAAGAAAACATGGAGCACAATTTCACAAATATTGGGATCAAAGAAGATTTTAAATAACATACCAATATTCCTGTCCAATAACGATGGTCAGCTTTCAGCCTCTGATTCTGCTATTGAGTTCAATAGGTTCTTCTCTTCCATTGGGTCATCCCTTGCAAATGATATTCCATCTTCCAGTACTGACGTTAAGGACTATCTTACAAGTAACTATCCACAGTCTCTGTACCTAAAGCCTATTAATTCCACTGACGTTAATGAGATAATCCTTTCCCTTAAAACCAAGTCTAGTGCCCTTGAGGAGATACCAACTTTAATTAACAAAAAAGCCTCCAGATCTTTAGCCCCCTGCCATTGCATTGCTCTTCAACAAGTCACTTGAACTCCAAACCTTTCCAGATATTCTAAAAAAAGCGAGAGTAACCCGTCCACAAATGTGGTGATCTCACAGATGTTAACAACTACAGACCTATATCAATCCTGCCAAACTTGTCTAAAATATTTGAAAAACTAATCAACAAGCAGCTTTACTCTTATCTAGCCAAACTCAATATGCTTAGCTCTTGTCAATATGGCTTCAGACCAAAAAAAAACACTAACGATGCACTTATTTGTATGATTAATTTGATACATGCAGCTCTTGATAAAAATGAGTTCCCTGTTGGGTTATTTGTGGACCTGCGTAAAGCCTTTGACACTGTTAACCACCAAAACCTTCTTCTTAAATTACAACATTATGGAGTCAGAGGACACTCCCTACAATACCTCAAATCTTACCTTACTGACAGGCTCCAATATGTTTCTGTGAATAATACAATTTCTCCCACCCTACCCATCAACATTGGTGTTCCTCAGGGCAGCATACTTGGCCCTCCCCTCTTTCTCATCTACATTAATGACCTCCCAAATGCCTCCCAACACCTCAAACCAGTTTTATTTGCTGACGACACAACCTTCATTTACTCCAGTCCTGACTCCCTTGCTCTAAATGTCACAGTGAATACTGAGCTAAATAAAGTCCATCGCTGGCTAACTGCCAACAAACTCACCCTCAATATTGACAAAACTTTCTATATTTTATTGGGCAATAAATCCTCAAATCAAATAAATCTCAGGATTAACAATACCCAAATTTGTAACAAAGTAGATGGCAAATTCCTTGGCGTTCTCATTGACCACAAGCTGAATTTCCAGGGACACATTCTAAAGATATCAAAAAAGTTTCAAAAACTGTTGGCATTCTTTCTAAGATCAGATATTATGTACCCCGCCCTGCCCTGGTGACTCTCTATTACTCCCTTATCTATCCATATCTCAACTATGGTATTTGTGCTTGGGGCTCTACTACCCAAAATCATTTACGTCCTCTAATTACTCAACACAAAGCTGCTATTAGGACAATATCCAACTCTGGCCCCAGACATCACTCGGTACCCCTACTCAAATCTCTGAATATGTTAGATATTAAGTCAGTGCATATTCTCTCATGTGTATTATACATATATGTACTGTATACATATATGTACTTCTTATATGTACTGTCAATCTGCAGTATGGTGTCTATTAATCTTGTTTAAATTACCAATCAAGCTGTCAATGTAATCAATCAGAGCTTTAATATACCAATGTGCTTTAATATACTTACTAATCTCTCTCATCTCATTTTTTTTCTTGCAATGTATTTGTTATCATTTTATTAATTCTGATAGAATTTACCTACTTAAAATTCTCTGTTAGATTAAGGACCTGCCCGAAACGCAGCGCGTACTGGTGGCTTTACAAGCATGCAATTACTCTACCATGCTATGTATTCTCTCAAACCCAATGTACCTTCTTGTATATAAATAAATAAATAAATAAATAAATAAATAAATAAATAAATAAATAAATAAATAAATAAATAAATAAATAAATATAGAAAACGCTGAACTGTAATGTCAGTCCTGACCTTAAAAGCTTCCTAGAAGGTTGTATCAGAACCCATGAGCATCACACCAGAAATAAATACAGTTTTGATATTCCAAGAGTACGACTTAGTCAAAGTAGAAATGCTCTACAAATCAAGGGACCCAGAATGTGGAATGACCTTCCCAACCATGTTAAAGACTGTACCTCTCTCAACCAGTTTAAGATAAAAACTAAGTACCACCTAATTAATTGAATGTAACTTACCTCACCCCCAAATGTCAACCCATGTCTTCTATTTTAAACAATACTGTTTGTTGACCAAATTGTATTTTTGCTTTTTTTCTGCCATGTTTCCCCCCCCTTTTTCATTTTTTGCTGATTTTTTTCTCAACACAATTTATACTTTAATCTCAATTAGTTTTAGTCTTAGTGTTTTTCCTGCCCGAAACGCTTTGCGTATTAGTGGCTATGTACTAGCTTTATCTATACATTCATCAACTTTTGTATTTCACCTTGTATGTATGTACTTTACCTGAATAAATATTTGTATTGTAGTGGGTGGGTGGGTGCATGTGTTTACAGTCTCGCGCAACGTTACAGCCATCCTGTAGTGCAGGGAATACTTACCACAGCTGCTGATAACGGCTTTGAGGGAGAAGCCGGACCGGCCCCACGCCATAGAGCTTGGCGGTGTTCCCCTCGCAACCACTCATAAGCTTGTTGTGAGGTCGTCGCCACTCAGTTCACCCCCGGAAGGGACGTAGCCCAATGCAGGACTATTATGTATTACCGATAAGACCTACCATTAATGTATGATGACTTACTGTAAATATGTAGCTCTTGTAATAGCACTTTCTCTGTAACTAGCTAACATTGTAACTATAAGGTGTGAAGGATAGAAGAAATTGTTTATGTAATAATCTAAGATGAGGTCTGATAAAGACCTTTTGTGCCCTCTGTAATGCTTTTGCGCTACCGCTCACAGGATGAGTATGGGGTGCACAATAAACTAGCCGCCTTCGGCGGCAACAATCAAATCCAATGCAGGGCGAGAGACCCACGCGCCGTTCCTGACAGGTCCACCCAAACGGTGGACGAAACCCGAATGTAGAGGCACGAAGGCCGAAGCCCGAATAAAGAAGGCACGTAGGCCGACGAGACGAAGCCCAAGAGATGCAGGTAGGCCTGCATCTACGCTTTGGAAGACGAGGACTGCACGGTTTGAACACGCGCGATGAGTGAGTGGGGCCCCAGGAGCTGTTTGTTGTTTTAGATTCAGCTACTTGAAACAAAAAGTTTCAAGTAGCACGGGCTATGGTGAGCCCGTAGTGGACTTCCCTGGCACAGGAGCGGGCTGTAACTTGTAGCAAAGTGGAGCTTGGCGCATTGCCTAAAGTACCCGTCCTGCCGGGCCCCAGCCGCTTTAAAGTGGAATTCAAAAGCCTAGCGCCTAACTAGCGCTTGATTTCCACCCTTCGCCACCAAAAAAACTCGCAAAAAAACTTCGACACATCACAGCCATATCTAACTCGGACGACAAACAGATTCAGAACCAGAGCGACAATGTACAGAATAGGAATGTGCTCAACACAGGAACACTCTCTCAACCCCCTCCTCCAGAAACAACGTCAAATTGTTACACAAATGACAGAAGCCTAGTAAATAAATTTGACTTGTGCGTTACTGAGACAGAAAATCCCGACATCATTGGCATGAGTGAAACATGGGCACGAGAGGACACAATAGAAGGGGAACTCCATCTCCCGGGACGCCACCCACCTTTCAGAAAGGACAGAACAACAAGGGCAGGTGGTGTAATGCTTTATGTGAAAGAGGACCTGGATGTAACCAACAATGAGGAACTGAACACCAGGGGATCCTCAGAGTCAGTATGGTCTAACATACTGGCTCAAGATGGTAGCAAAATGACTGTGGAATAAATGACAATGAAAAAATAAATGTAAAATTGCATGTAAAAATAAATGTAAAATTGCATGTAAAAATAAATGTAAAATTCTATGCATGCATTAAATCCAGAACTAGCACATTCGCAAAATAACATTGTTTACGTTATAAATTTTTCGTTTTCTTAGAGCATATTTAGCAAACAACACTCTCTATGAATTATTAGGGAGAAAGTTAAGCTTATGTTCTTTTCTGATAATAACCAAAAAGAATGTTCCCAGAGGTATCACGGGGGTGTAGCTCAAATGGTAGAGCGCTCGCTTAGCATGTGAGAGGTACGGGGATCGATACCCCGCATCTCCAGTCCTTTTTATTAATAATAATAATTTATTTAGGAAAAGTACATACATAGTTGCAGAGTTACAGTACAAACATTCTGTTTGATTTAAAGATAGAGGTAGTACATACAATACCTAAAGCCACTAGTACGCACATAGCGTTTCGGGCTAAGGTGAGGTGGGGAAAAAACACTTAGACTAAAACTTAATAGTAATTGAGCTTAAAGTATAAATTGCGTTGAAAGAAAAAAATAATAAAAGATAAAAAAAGGGGGAACATGGTAGAAAATAGCTAATATACAAGTTGGTCAACAAACAGCATTTCGTTTTTTTCAAATAGTAAGACAAGGGTTGACATTTAGAAGTAAGGTAGGTTACATGGAGTTACTTTACATGGAGATTACTCAATGTGGATTAGAGATGGAGTTACTTACATGGAGATTAAACAATCCATGGCTCACAAGTGGCATTCTCAACTCAATCAACAAGAAACATGAATATGAAAAGAAACTTAGGATTGGCCTAGTTTCAAAGGAAGTAGCTAAAAGGTACTCATCAATGCTTACCAGTATCATAAGAAAGGCAAAACTTTCATATTATGTGAATAGATTCAATGAAGCAAAAGGCAACATGAAAAGCACTTGGAAAACTATCTCTAGTATCCTAGGAACTAAACAACACTCACGTAACCAAATAAAACTTTATAAGGATGGGTATACACCGTCAACTGATTTAGAAATGGGAAATGAATTTAATAGTTTCTTTTCATCGGTTGGTGCTAACCTTGCCAGTAAAATCCCACAGACTCAGACACATATTAACACATATCTCTCAGGCAGCTATCCAAACTCTCTTCTCCTTTCACCAATCAGCCCGGCAGATGTTGTGTCCATCATACACTCTCTAAAAACCAAGGCAGGGAACACCAGTGAAATTCCGTCCATTGTGTACAAGAGCGCCTCCCATGCCCTTGCCCCACCCATAGCACTACTGTTCAACAAATCTATAGAGTGTCACACCTTCCCTGATATCCTCAAAAAAGCAAGAGTAACGCCAGTTCATAAAGGAGGCAATCCGGCGGACATAAACAATTATAGACCAATATCAAACCTATCCTTTCTATCAAAAATATTTGAAAAAATTATTTACAAACAGCTCTATTCCTACCTCGTAAAATTCGACATACTCAGCCCCTGCCAGTTTGGCTTCCGGTCCCAAAAGAGCACCAACGATGCAATCATTAGTCTCCTTGACATTATCTACTCAGCCCTTGACAAAAATGAGTTTCCGATTGGACTCTTCATTGACCTAAGAAAAGCCTTTGATACTGTTAATCACAACTACCTCTTACATAAACTCCAGCATTATGGAATCCGAGGCCTTGCCCTTGACTACATCCGATCCTATCTTAGTGACAGACACCAATATGTAACCATCAATGATACAACTTCTTCCACTCTACCAATTACCGTTGGAGTGCCACAGGGCAGCATCTTAGGACCTCTTCTATTTCTTATATATATAAACGATCTGCCAAATGTCTCTAATATTCTCAAACCTATATTGTTTGCTGACGATACTACCCTTATCTATTCAGACCTCAACCCACATACACTAAATAATGTTGTGAATAATGAATTAAAATAAGTCCACTTATGGATGTCAACGAACAAACTAACATTAAACATAAAAAAGACTTACTACATCTTATTTGGAAGCAAATCATCAAATGCAATTCAGCTACAGATAGATAACATTAACATCAGTAATAAAGATGATGGCAAGTTTCTTGGCCTATTCCTAGACAAGAGACTCAACTTCAGCACCCACATTCAACACATAACTAAGAAAGTCTCTAAGACAGTTGGTATACTCTCTAAAATCAGATATTATGTTCCTACCTCTGCTCTCCTCTCACTATATTATGCACTAATCTACCCCTATCTTAATTATGGTATCTGTGCATGGGGGTCTACCACTGCAAACCACCTTAAGCCCATCATCACACAGCAAAAATCTGCTATCAGAATAATAACTAACTCTGCTTTCAGACAACACTCAGCTCCCTTGTTTAAATCCCTAAACTTGCTAAATATTAACTCCCTCCACACATTCTCTTGTGTCAACTACATTTACAAAACCCTGTTCTTAAATGCAAACCATGCTCTGAAACTCTCCCTGGACAGATGTAATAGGACCCATTATCACCACACCAGAAATAAATATCTCTTTGATACCCCCAGGGTCAAACTTAATCTGTGTAAACACTATGCAAATTAAGGGACCTAGTCTATGGAACTCACTCCCTAGTGAATTGAAAAGCTGTCAAACTTTTGCGTCATTCAAAAGCAAAACCAAAAAGTACCTAATTTCATCTTCGAAGTTTCCTACACTGAGCTTTAAATTTGCTCTGTACCTAGTGTTACCCCAATCTCCCAACCTTTTTGTACTTAACCCAAACAACCTTATCATTGTGTTCATTGCTGTCTTCTTTTATGTGCTAGCCATATGCTGTATTGTGCCTACTAATTTTTGTTAAGCTACCATTCACGCTGTCATTGCAATCAATCTGAGCTACCTATGTGCTTTATATACCTACAATTTTCTCTCATCTTTTATTTTTTTTCTTGCCATGTAACTGTTATCATTTTTTTTTATAAATTTTGCAAGTATTTACATACTTAAAATTTTCTTAGATTAAGGACCTGCCCGAAACACTGTGCGTACTAGTGGCTTTACAAGATTGTAATTACTATACTATGAATCTTCACAATCCCAATGTACCTTCTTGTATATATATATATATATATATATATATATATATATATATATATATATATATATATATATATATATATATATATATATATATATATACATATATATATATATATATATATATATATATATATATATATATATATATATATATATATATATATATATATATATATATATATATATATATATATATATATATATAGAGACATATGTCGTACCTAGTAGCCAGAACGCACTTCTCAGCCTACTATGCAAGGCCCGATTTGCCTAATAAGCCAAGTTTTCATGAATTAATGTTTTTTCGACTACCTAACCTACCTAACCTAACCTAACCTAACCTAACGTTTTCGGCTACCTAACCTAACCTAACCTATAAAGATAGGTTAGGTTAGGTTAGGTAGGGTTGGTTAGGTTCGGTCATATATCTAAGTTAATTTTAACTCCAATAAAAAAAAATTGACCTCATACATAATGAAATGGGTAGCTTTATCATTTCATAAGAAAAAAATTAGGGAAAATATATTAATTCAGGAAAACTTGGCTTATTAGGCAAATCGGGCCTTGCATAGTAGGCCGAGAAGTGCATTCTGGCTACTAGGTACGACATATATATATATATATATATATATATATATATATATATATATATATATATATATATATATATATATATATATATATATATATATATCATAACTTTATTATTTTATGGATTATCATATCTATCATCATATCAGGACTATTTAACATCATAAATGGGTTCGAGATAGACCTCAAGTACAGGTTCTAAATTAAGCAACTGACATATGTGGAGAGCTAGTGTCATAATTGATATGTTTGTCCTACACACCCCCCCCCCCCCCCCCCCCCATCCAGTGGGCAGCGGTGGATAGGTTACAATCACTTAGTTACTACCGTCAGTTATAAATAAATAAATAAATATAAATATGTTTATTCAAGTAAGGTACATACATACAAGTGATGTTACATTAATGGATCAATATATAGATAGAGCTAGTACATACAATGCCTAAAGCCACTATTACGCAATGCGTTTCGGGCAAGAAAAACATTAATATCTAGAACTTATTTATTTATTTATTTATTTATTTATTTATTTATTTATTTATTTATTTATGCATATACAAGAATGTACATAAGGAATGTGAGGATACAAATATGGTAATTACAGTCTTGTAAAGCCACTAGCACGCGCAGCGTTTCGGGCAGGTCCTTAATCTAAGAACATTTTAAGGAGGTAAATACTTGCAAAATTTATAGACAAAAAATGATAACAGATTACATGGAATGAAAAAAAAAGATGAGAGAAAATTATAGGTACAGTATATTAAAGCACATAGGTAGCTATGATTGATTGCAATGACAGCTTAAAATGGTAGTTGACAACAAATTGGTAGGCACAATACAGCAGAAACAATATAAGATTGATTGCAATGACAGCTTGAATGGTAGTTGACAAAAATTGGTAGTCACAATACAGCATATGGCTAGCACATAAAAGAAGACAGCAATGAACACAATGATAAGGTTGTTTGATATTACATAAAAATTAGGAGATTGGGTAACACTAGGTACAGAGCAAATTTAAAGCTCAGTGTAGGAAACTAAATAGATGAAGTTAGGTACTTTTTGGTTTTGCTTTTAAATAAGGCAAAAGTTTTACAGTTTTTCAATTCACTAGGGAGTGAGTTCCATAGACTAGGTCCCTTAATTTGCATAGAGTGTTTACACAGATTAAGTTTGACCCTGGGGATATCAAAGAGATATTTATTTCTGGTGTGGTGATAATGGGTCCTATTACATCTGTCCAGGGAGAGTTTCAGAGCATGGTTTGCATTTAAGAACAGGGTTTTGTAAATGTAGTTGACACAAGAGAATGTGTGGAGGGAGTTAATATTTAGCAAGTTTAGGGATTTAAACAAGGGAGCTGAGTGTTGTCTGAAAGCAGAGTTAGTTATTATTCTGATAGCAGATTTTTGCTGTGTGATGATGGGCTTAAGGTGGTTTGCAGTGGTAGACCCCCATGCACAGATACCATAATTAAGATAGGGGTAGATTAGTGCATAATATAGTGAGAGGAGAGCAGAGTTAGGAACATAATATCTGATTTTGGAGAGTATACCAACTGTCTTAGAGACTTTCTTAGTTATGTGTTGAATGTGGGTGCTGAAGTTGAGTCTCTTGTCTAGGAATAGGCCAAGAAACTTGCCATCATTTTTATTACTGATGTTAATGTTGTCTATCTGTAGCTGAATTGCATTTGATGATTTGCTTCCAAATAAGATGCAGTAAGTCTTTTCGATGTTTAATGTTAGTTTGTTCGTTGACATCCATAAGTGGACTTTTTTTAATTCATTATTCACAACATTATTTAGTGTATGTGGGTTGAGGTTTGAGTAGATAAGGGTAGTATCGTCAGCAAACAATATAGGTTTGAGAATATTAGAGACATTAGGCAGATCGTTTATATATATAAGAAATAGAAGAGGTCCTAAGATGCTGCCCTGTGGCACTCCAACGGTAATTGGTAGAGTGGAAGAAGTTGTATCATTGATGGTTACATATTGGTGTCTGTCACTAAGATAGGATCGGATGTAGTCAAGGGCAAGGCCTCGGATTCCATAATGCTGGAGTTTAAGTAAGAGGTAGTTGTGATTAACAGTATCAAAGGCTTTTCTTAGGTCAATGAAGAGTCCAATCGGAAACTCATTTTTGTCAAGGGCTGAGTAGATAATGTCAAGGAGACTAATGATTGCATCATTGGTACTCTTTTGGGACCGGAAGCCAAACTGGCAGGGGCTGAGTATGTCGAATTTTACGAGGTAGGAATAGAGCTGTTTGTAAATAATTTTTTCAAATATTTTTGATAGAATGGGTAAATTTGATATTGGTCTATAATTGTTTATGTCCGCCGGATTGCCTCCTTTATGGACTGGCGTTACTCTTGCTTTTTTGAGGATATCAGGGAAGGTGTGATACTCTATAGATTTGTTGAACAGTAGTGCTATGGGTGGGGCAAGGGCATGGGAGGCTCTCTTGTACACAATGGACGGAATTTCACTGGTGTTCCCTGCCTTGGTTTTTAGAGAATGTATGATGGACACAACATCTGCCGGGCTGATTGGTGAAAGGAGAAGAGAGTTTGGATAGCTGCCTGAGAGATATGTGTTGATATGTGTCTGAGTCTGTGGGATTTTACTGGCAAGATTAGCACCAACCGATGAAAAGAAACTATTAAATTCATTTGCCATTTCTAAGTCAGTTGACGGTATACCCCCATCCTTGTAGAGTTTTATTTGGTTATGTGAGTGTTGTTTAGTTCCTAGGATACTAGAGATAGTTTTCCAAGTGCTTTTCATGTTGCCTTTTGCTTCATTGAATCTATTCACATAATATGCAAGTTTTGCCTTTCTTATGATACTGGTAAGCATTGATGAGTACCTTTTAGCTACTTCCTTTGAAACTAGGCCAATCCTAACTTTCTTTTCATATTCATGTTTCTTGTTGATTGAGTTGAGAATGCCACTTGTGAGCCATGGATTGTTTAATCTTTTGTCAGTTACTTGCTTGGTAAGAAGGGGACAATGAATGTTGTAGAGGCTTAGAGTTTTGGAAATGAAGAGGTTAGCTAATGAATTTATATCATGGGTATTATTGAATTCAGAATCCCAGTTAATATTGTAAAGTGCCTCTGTAAGATTGTCTAAAGCTGATTCACTGTGTAGCCTAAATGAAAGTTTCTTGCTTTTTGGTGGTGTTATGTCCATGTTCGCTATGAGAAAGGTAGGATAGTGGTCAGTTGTTCTGTCGTAGATTATACCAGATACAAGGGGAGCTGTTATGTTTGTCCATATGTGGTCCAAGGTAGTGGCTGATGTTTGAGTGACTCGGGTAGGTTTGGTGATAGTGGGGATTAGCATACAGGAGTTCATGCTGTTAAGGAAATAGTCAACTTGAGAGCAGTTTTGTTGACCCAGGTCAATATTAAAGTCTCCTCCCAGAATGATGTGGTTTTTGTTGAGATTGTTGTTTATAATAAGATTCCTTAGGTTGTCTGAGAAAGAAGCTATGTTAGTATTAGGAAATCTATAGATGGCTCCAATAGTCAAAGAGGATTTAAGGGATTTAATTGTAAACTGAGCAAAAGTATATTCACAGTAGTCATCTCTGTCACTAATAACACTGTTGCAGATAAATGTATCTCGGTAATATATAGCTGTGCCACCACCTTTTTTATTAGGCCTACAGTTATGAATGGCTTTATAACCAGCTAAGTTGTAGAGTTGGGTATAGTCTTTATTTAGCCAAGTTTCTGTTAAAATAATGAACGATAGGTTAGTACCTAGTGCTGTGAGTAGTGCATTTAAATCGTCAAAATGTTTACCAAGTGATCTAACATTTTGGTTATAAACTGATAGATAGGTGCTATTTTGGAGTTTGTTTTTAGCCTGGTGTGCTGTGAAATACTTGCAATAATGATGATCAATGTGCTGGTTGGTATAGATATGAGACAGAAGATTTTGATCAGGATCAATATCAGTGTGCATAGGATGCAGAGGGATCACGATACAAGATACACGATAAAGCAAAACACAAGAATACGAGCAAATACAATAAATAGTAACAATTTAGAAGTAAAATAAAGATCCAATAGATAGCCAGGGAGGACACAGAAGTTACATAAAATAAAAAAAAACAAAAAATCAGTAGAGACTGACAATATAAATGTAAAATAAAAAATAATAAGAAAAATAATAATCATAAAAAAATGATCTTGAAGATAATTAGCTTAGTAATGGTTAATTAACAGGGTAATAAAAAGCCCTAGGTTTAGTGACAAGGTGATTAACTAAGAACAAATAATTAAGAGTATAAAACAGGCAAAGATGACAAACAAAAAATAAAGTAAAAATTAAAATAAAAATAAAAATAAACACCTTTGGAAAGGAAAGGCAGAGCTTAAGTACACTTTGGTTGTATGTGAGACTACAAATTATGTTCTGGTTATTCAGCTGATATCCCACAGTCATCCAGGAAAGAAGTGAGGTGTGCTTCAGTGGTTATGACATAAGTTTTTCCAGAGTCAGTCTTCCTAGCTATTATTTTACCATCGCGCACAAAACAATGTTTAATAGCAGTGGATCTATTGCAAATTCCACGTAGTTTATATAAGAGATTTTGTCTGAATCTGGTAAGACATTCGTTCACATAAACCTTGGATTTCATAGCGACTGCAGTAGTGATAAGGTCTGACTTGCGGGAGCAGCTATCTAACTTCACCCTAATCTTTCTTTCTGTTTCTAAACTTAATACTAATTGAGCATAAGGAATAAAATGTGTTGGGAACAAATACAAATAAAGATAAAAAAAGGGGGGAACATGACTGAAAAGCAGCACAAATACAATAGGTTGACAAACAGTGTTGATTAAAAAAAATAACAGACGGGTTGACAACAGAGGGGTAAGGTAGGTTACAGGGAATTTATTAGGTAGTGTTTAGTTTTTATCTTAAACTGGTTGAGAGAGGTACTGAAGTTTGCCAACAAGAATGTAAAACTTCAAGTCTCTGTACTCTCATGAACCCAATGTACCTTCTTGTATATAAATGAGATAAGATAAGATAAGATAAAATGAAATAAAATAAAATACAAATTAAATACAGAACTCGCACGTTTGCAAACTAGCATAGTTTACGCTATAAATTTTGCGTTTTCTTAGAACATAATTAGTAAACAACATTTTCTATGAACCATTAGGGAGAAAGTATTTTCTTTTCTGAGAGTAAACAAGAAAAACAAGAAGATTGTTCCCGTAAGTATCACGGGGGTGTTAATTTAGTTTAGTTCATTTATTATGCACCCCATACCCATCTTGTGGGCAGAAGTTGAAAGGCTTACACAGGTACATAATGGCTCAGGGACTGAACTACACAATTCAATTAGCTAAGCAGGTACACAGATTGTCACGGGGGTGTAGCTCAAATGGTAGAGCGCTCGCTTAGCATGTGAGAGGTACGGGGATCGATACCCCGCATCTCCAGTACACTTTTGTTAATGGTTCGACTTCGTCATGTGTTCACAATTAAAGGTATGAGTATAATAAATACCAGGTAAATAAAACTTGGTTAATAAATATTATTTTGGTGCAAAGAAAATATCTTTAAACAATCAGCAATCATAAAATAGGAATAATAGAGTTGACAAATTAACAGTAAAATTGGTAGAGTTGGCCATTTAGGACTGGGGCTCAAGTTAAGTTCAAGTATGTTTATTGAGACAAGAAAAAATACATCTCAAAGGGATAGAGTAGCTTAGGCTATTTCTTCTCCCCCCCCCCCCTCTATTTCAAGTCCCTCAAGGGGCGCACAAATTCAGTGAGTACAAATACACAAATCACGATACAAGAATCACATTTAACATTTCAGGTTAATATAGTACTAAGAGTATAATAGTATACATCCCCCGCTCTAGTTTTTAACCCATTAACGTTTCAAGATAATATCCTTACTCTACTTTCATCCATGATTAATAATAAAACTACCTTTGCCCTGTCCGTCACATTCCATGAGATACGAGAGTTTCTCAGACAGACTCTCCCAACACTAACATTTTTGCTTTCTCATTACTTGCACAACAGCTACTAACATCAAAGGTAATAATATTCAAATCTATTTTTTTTAATTCTGTATACCGTTTTACTTTAATCTTTATTTCAACATATCACTACAGAAGGTTGAACACCGCTAACACTACTAGAAAGTTCATTTTCCTGACTATCCTCTATCATCAATACGTCATGTTCTTCCTTACTTTCTTCTTCGCACGTTTCACTTACTATTTCACGTCCTGTTTGACTTTCCATTTCACGTCCTGTTTCACCACCATCTTCACCCCGTTTACCCGCCATAGCTAATTTTTCTAATGCCTCAATCCTCTTGTCTAGTTTTTTTAGATATTCCAATATTTGAGTACCAACCTCAGAGTTCACTATATTGTCCTGAACCTTGTTTCCACAAGGTTTAATTTTTTCAGCTGCATTTCCTACTTTCCCTAAGACTCACCTTAAGTGTCTCCGTTCCTTTCTCCCACACATTGTTCATAAGCGCTGTCGTTGGCTTTCAGCTGTTTCCTCCATGTTCCTGCTGCACAATCCTTCCTTCCTTCGAGGATACATCTATCCTACTTATAGGACCAGTCCTGAAGTCTCTCAGATGAGGCTTCATGGGGCATAGATAGTAACCAGCATTGTGGCTTCCTCGACAATTGCAACAAGATGAGACGATTTTTTCATCGTTTTTAATCTTGACTCTACACTCTCGAGAGTCGTGTTTTTTACCACAGTACCGACACCTGGGGTCAAACTGGCATTTCCAAGCCATATGTCCCCAACGAGAACATTTCATGCATAATATGGGCTCCTCAATGTATTTTGCAACTTTCCTGTAGCCTAGTTCTTGCACAAAAATTCTTTCTGGAGCTTCACCTTTACCAAGGCAACAACCTGGCTTTGTTTTTCACCACGAACACTGTTCCTCCTTGCCCAGACAACACTATCATTGTTGAGAAGACGATAATCAAGATCCAAATAAGTTGGATACTTAAAAACTATGACCTTGTTGTGCATCACACTTTTTTCCGGAATAACCATCACAATATTCTCAAACCCATCCTTCGTTAGGTGTTCCACGGCCTCTTCCGTCCCAACTGTTATGTATGGCCGGTGAAGACCCTCCTTGAATAGTGGTTCGTATTAAAACAACTCCTTAGCTTAATGAACCGTCCACTCCAGCTTTTGATGAAAGTTCAGTTGACACGCTGTAGGGAACAACAGCCTCTTCCTTCCATTAGTCTGCATCTCCCGCGTCCTGCTGAGCATGGCTTCATTTTTGGTCTCTTTGTTATTTCATCTTCACTGTCACCGCTTAAGCTCTTTCAAACGGCTCTGGCTGAGGCCAGGGAACGTATGGTGGAGCTGAGGCAGACAGACTGGGAAACTTTTGTCAGTGGTCTCAATTCTCACACGCCACTAAGTTGGACATGGAAGGATATCAACAAGATCTAAGGGGAAAATGCTGCAGAAATCGCGCACCCTAATCCTCTGCACAGAGCAAATGAGCTTGTTGATGTTTGGGCCACGACCTCCAGCTTTGACAGTCTTCCTCTACCCTCACAGAACGAATTAAATAATAGATATACTGATAGAGCAAGGATCCTTGACTTCATGCTTCATCAAGAAGATGACTGTGACATGCTTTTACTGAATACGAACTAGACTCTGCTCTACATAAAGGCAAAGCTACATCACCCGGGGAGGATGGAGTTACTTACGGCATACTGCGTATGCTTCTGCTAGTTCCAGGGGAATCCCTTGCTTCAATTGTATAATATGAGCTATGCAACTGGGGAGCTTCCAAAGTCATGGACCAACAGTCTTATTATTCCCATTCTTAAACCAAACCAGCCGAGTGCTTTTCGCCCAATCTCCCTCACTAGTTGTCTCTGTAAGTGTCTTGAGAGGATGGTTCTCAACCGTCTCCTTTACAGAATTAGTAACATGTTGTCTCCCCAGATATATGGCTTTACGCATGGAAAGAGTGTATATCACTGTATTACCACATTCCTCACCCTGCATACTGATAGGTCATACACCACTTTCCTAGATCTTAAGTCAGCCTTTGACATTGCTAACCCACACGTCATTCTGAGTGAACTTGCTAAAATGAATGTTGGTGGATGGCTTTTACGGTGGATAAGAGGCTATCTATCCAACAGGAAGTCATCTGTACTGTTCCAAGGGCATAGGAGTGTAACGAGAGATTTTGAACTTGGCACTCCACAGGGAGGTGTCTTCAGTCCTACTCTGTTCAATGTGTTAATCAATGCACTTTTAAATATACTGATTCACACCAATGGGTATACCAACACCCAAAATGTTCTGAACTCTGTATTGCACACATGTCAGGAACTATGCTTGGTCATCTCAGTAGAGAAAACAAAGATCCTGAACCGACGCCCACCCAGACGGCGTGGGGCCGTTCCCAAAATGCAGTTGCATGATGGCTCTCTGCTCGACTATGTAACCAGATACAATAACCTTGGTCTTGAAGTTCCACTGTACCGCAATGTTGTAGCCAGACTGGGTCGCCAATGTAGAGAGAGGCTCCGTGCTCTCAAGGCTGTGGCAGGCTACCATCCAAGCTATGGTGCAAATGTGAGAATTGTCAAAATGATGTATCTCTCATATATTAAGTCTCTGATTGATTATGCTGCACCCATGCTTGCCCTAGTGCCTGAGAGAATGCTTGGAGGGCTGGAAAAGATGCAAAACGAAGCCATGAGGATTATCCTCGGATGCCCCCGTACAACTAAATTACTAAACATGAAGGAACTGAATATTTCATGTGTAAGAGATCGTATCACTGAAATTAATGCTTTAATTGGTATCAAGATGCTTAGGCTAACCCACCCTAACCCCTGCACTGAAGCCCTCCAAGCCTTCTTCCTTGAAGATCAGCATCCCTCCAAATGGATTGCCGTAACTGCCAATGTGCTCAGAATGTATAACTTTCATCACCCCTACCAAGGGAGACAACAACAACATTTTCCTGCCCCATGGGAGATCACTCCTTTCCAAATTACTGTCCCCCCTTTCCCACCCAAGAAGCTGATTAAAGAACAGTCCTTGCTTCGACAAGAAGCAAAGTACAATGCCTTAAGCCAAATTGATGCTTTAGTCAGAGAGCGCTCCCTTTCCCAGATTATTTACACTGATGGATCCTTGCACCAGTCCCATGGTGCAGCTGGAAGTGCAGTTGTTGTGACAGGGAGAGATGGTTCCTTCTCCCATGAGTGTGGAGCAAGACTAAGTAACTGGGCCTCCACTCTTCAAACAGAATTGGTTGCCATAATCCTTGCACTCGAGCGCGTATATGAATCCAAAGTTGACACGCTAATTGTAAGTGACTCCTTGTCATCCTTGACTGCCCTCAGCTCCCCAAGGCATAACTGTGACGTGCTTATCTCTGAAGCTAGACACAGATATATTGAAAAAATCAATGATGGAGTCAGAGTCTGTCTCCTGTGGATTCCTTCCCATATTGGTCTCCGAATGCATGATAGAACTGATGAGCTAGCCAAGACTTTTGCTCGTAAAGAGGGAATTGATTACCAACTTGGACTGCCCTTGAGCAGCCTGAGGGCAGTAATATCCCAGGAACATCAACTAAATTTCGGAGACTTGAGGCAAAGTGAAATTCACACCAGTTACTCCATCTATCATCATTCTATTATGCATGAAGAACCGCACGTCTATGGGCCATCCAATAACGTTAGCAGACTTCTAGATGTTACCACTGCTAGGCTTAGGCTCGGCTACAAGTACCTCTGGGAATTTGTAACATCTGCTGATGTAGATTTGACCAAATGTAAACTCTGTCAGCAGAACTATTCGCATACTTTGCGTCATTATATAATGGAATGTGAAAAAATAGCGGAATTCAGAGATAACACCATCAATAGTGTCCAAGAAATGTGTAAGTACTTCATTCATAATGATGTGCTGCCCGAAATGTTAGCGAAGTATCCAAAATTTGCTTACTGTAGGTAATGCATGCACATGACTGTAAAGCTGCCGCCCAGTTGGGTGGGTGTGGAGCACATGACTGCAAAGCTGCCGCCCAGTTGGGTGGGTGTGGAGCACATGACTGTAAAGCTGCCGCCCAGTTGGGTGGGTGTGGAGCACATGACTGTAAAGCTGCCGCCCAGTTGGGTGGGTGTGGAGCACATGACTGTAAAGCTGCCGCCCAGTTGGGTGGGTGTGGAGCACATGACTGTAAAGCTGCCGCCCAGTTGGGTGGGTGTTCAGCACATGACTGTAAAGCTGGCGCCCAGTTGGGTGGGTGTGGAGCACATGACTGTAAAGCTGCCGCCCAGTTGGGTGGGTGTTCAGCACATGACTGTAAAGCTGCCGCCCAGTTGGGTGGGTGTGGAGCACATGACTGTAAAGCTGCCGCCCAGTTGGGTGGGTGTGGAGCACATGACTGTAAAGCTGCCGCCCAGTTGGGTGGGTGTGCAGCACATGACTGTAAAGCTGCCGCCCAGTTGGGTGGGTGTGCAGCACATGACTGTAAAGCTGCCGCCCAGTTGGGTGGGTGTGGAGCACATGACTGTAAAGCTGCCGCCCAGTTGGGTGGGTGTGCAGCAAGACTAGTAACTGTGTGACTCACTATAGATGTAAAGTGCCTCGTATAGTGACTGTCATGAGTTGATCACTTGTGACACAAAGATTATTGATGTGTGTATTTGTGTGGGTGATTAGATATGTATGTGTATGTATATATGTATACGTATATATATATATATATATATATATATATATATATATATATATATATATATATATATATATATATATATATATATATATATATATATATATATATATATATATGTACGTGTATGTATGAAAGTGTGTACATGTGCCTACAACATTAATAATTTTGTAACTAGCGTCAAAAATTATTTGCTTAGCTAAACGAACTAGAGGAATCAGTTCCTGAACCGATTATATATGTGCCTCTGTAATCCCTTTACACCACCGCTCATGGGATTACCTGAGAAAGATCTTTCATACTGTTAACCATAACTACCTCTTACTTAAACTCCGCCATTATGGAATCCGTGGCCTTGCCCTGAGTGTTTTATTGTTGCCGCTGGAGGCGGCTAGTTTATTGTGCACCCCATACTCATCCTGTGAGCGGCAGCGCAAAAAGCATTACAGAGGGCACAAAAGGTCTTTATCAGACCTCATCTTAGATTATTACATAAACAATCTCTTCTATCCTTCACACCTTATAGATACAATGTCAGCTAGTTACAGAGAAAGTGCTATTACAAGAGCTACATATTTACAGTAAGTCATTATACATTAATGGTAGGTCTTATCGCTAACAAAATAAAATAAAATAAAATAAAATGTTTATTTAGGTAAGGTACATACATATAATAAATTTTTACAAAGATTGGTTGACTTATAGGTAGAGCTAGTACATACAATGCCTAAAGCCACTATTACGCAAAGCGTTTCGGGCATGATAAACTTAAATGACAAGCTTAATACTAATTGAGCATAATGAGTAGAATGAAAACAAGAAATGAAAACATAGATGAAAAAGCAGCACAAATACAATTATGTCGACAAACAGCGCTCTTTAAAGAAAAAACAGACATTGGTTGACAATAGAAGGGTAAGGTAGGTTACAGGGAATTTATTAGGTATAGCTTCGCTTTTAACTTAAACTGGTTGAGAGAGGTACAGTCTTTAACATGGTTGGGAAGGTCATTCCACATTCTGGGCCCCTTGATTTGTAGAGCATTTCTAGTTTGATTAAGTCGTACTCTAGGAATATCAAAACTGTATTTATTTCTGGTGTGGTGCTCATGGGTTCTGTTACAACCTTCTATGAAGCTTTTGAGATCAGGATTGGCATTATAGTTTAGCGTTTTATATATGTATAATACACATGAGAGAATGTGCAGTGACATTAATGTCTAACATATTCAGAGATTTGAGTAGGGGTACCGAGTGATGTCTGGGGCCAGAATTGGATATTGTCCTAATAGCAGCTTTGTGTTGAGTAATTAGAGGACGTAAGTGATTTTGGGTAGTAGAGCCCCAAGCACAAATACCATAGTTGAGATATGGATAGATAAGGGAGTAATAGAGAGTCACCAGGGCAGGGCGTGGTACATAATATCTGATCTTAGAAAGAATGCCCACAGTTTTTGAAACTTTTTTTGATATGTTAGAATATGTCCCTGGAAATTCAGCTTGTGGTCAATGAGAACTGCCAAGGAATTTGCCATCTAATTTGTTACAAATTTGGGTATTGTTTATTTTGAGATTTATTTGATTAGAGTATTTATTGCCAAACAGAATATAGAAAGTTTTGTCAATGTTAAGGGTGAGTTTGTTGGCAGTTAGCCACAGATGGACTTTATTTAGCTCAGTATTTACTGTGGCATTTAGAGCAAGGGGATCAGGACTGGAGTAAATGAAGGTTGTGTCGTCAGCAAATAGAATTGGTTTGAGGTGTTGGGAGGCATTTGGAAGGTCATTAATGTAGATGAGAAAGAGGAGAGGGCCAAGTATGCTGCCCTGGGGAACACCAATGTTGATGGGTAGGGTGGGAGAAATTGTATTATTCACAGAAACATATTGGAGCCTGTCAGTAAGGTAGGATTTGAGGGTATTGTAGGGAGTGTCCTCTGACTCCATAATGATGTAATTTAAGAAGAAGGTTTTGGTGGTTGACAGTATCAAAAGCTTTACGCAGGTCCACAAATAACCCAACAGGGAACTCATTTTTATCAAGAGCTGTATGAATCGAGTTAAGCATACTAATAAGTGCATCGTTAGTGCTTTTTTTTGGTCTGAAGCCATATTGGCAAGGGCTAAGTATATTGAGTTTGGCTAGATATGAGTAAAGCTGCTTATAGATTAGTTTTTCAAAAATTTTTGGCAAGTTTGGCAGGATAGATATAGGTCTGTAGTTGTTAACATCTGTGAGATCACCACATTTGTGGACAGGCGTTACTCTCGCTTTTTTTAGAATATCTGGAAAGGTTTGGAGTTCAAGTGACTTGTTGAAGAGCAAAGCAATAGCAGGGGCTAAAGATCTGGAGGCTTTTTTGTAAATTAAAGTTGGTATCTCCTCAAGGGCACCAGACTTGGTTTTAAGGGAAAGGATTATCTCATTGACGTCAGTGGAATTAATAGGCTTTAGGTACAGAGACTGTGGATAGTTACCTGTAAGATAGTTCTTAATGTCAGTACTGGAAGATGGAATATCATTAGCAAGGGATGAACCAATGGAAGAGAAGAACCTATTGAACTCAATAGCAGAATCAGAGGCTGAAAGCTGACCATCGTTATTAGACAGGAGAGTCGGTTTGTTATTTAAAGACTTCTTTGATCCCAATATTTGTGAAATTGTTCTCCAAGTTTGTTTAATGTTGCTCTTTATTTGGGTAAATTTATCTTCGTAGTATTTAGTTTCGGCTCGTCTAATTATCTTAGATAGCAATAATGAGTAATTCTTTGAGAATTCTTTGGAGACAATTCCTAACCTATAATTCTTCTCAAGGTCATGTTTTTTTTTAGATTTAGATTTAGATTTTTTTTAGATTTTTTTAGATTTTTTTAGATTTAAGTATTCCCTTTGTAAGCCATGGATTGTTAAGCCTTTTGGTTGTGACTTGTTTTGTAAGCATAGGACAGTGGGTATTATAAAGGCTAAGAGTTTTTTGAAGAAAAGATTGCACTGCTAGGTTGATGTCTTCTATGTTACCTAACTCGGACTCCCAGTTGACATTATCAGCAGCAGTTATAAAATTGTCTATAGCAGTTTCATTGTGTAGTCTAAAACGTATCTCTCTTGACTCAAGAGGTGGTTTGCTAATGTTAGTTAAGAGAAATGTGGGGTAATGGTCTGTAGTGCTATCGGTGATTATACCTGAAGTAAGCGGAGAGGTTATGTTTGTCCAGATGTGATCTAGAGTCGTGGCAGTGCTATCAGTGATTCTAGTAGGTCTAGTGATTAAGGGTATGAGGAAGCAGGAATTCATACAGTTGAGGAAGCTAACAGCAGTAGGGTGTTCTGGCTCGCAGAGGTCAATATTAAAGTCCCCTGCGATAATTAGGTGGTTTTTGTTCAGTCTGTTATCAAGTATTAGATTTCTAAGGTTTGAGTTGAATTCGGACACATCAGTGTTAGGAATTCTATAAACTGCACCCACAGACAGGACAGCCTCGGCACCCTTGACTCTGAAGCTGGCGAAGATATACTCCCCATAGCAGTCTCTAGTTCTAATTTCTTTTAAGCATGTTAGTTCTTGGTGGTAGTAAAGAGCAGTGCCACCACCTCTCTGAAGTTGACGACAGTTGTGAATTGCTGAGTAGTTAGGCACGTTAAAGAGTTGAGTAGTATCCTCTTTCAACCATGTTTCAGTAAGTATAATAAAAGAGAATTTGTTGTCAATAGTTTCAATCAAGGCACTAACATCATCGAAGTGTTTACCTAGGGATCTAACGTTCAAATTGATTACAGAGATATTGTGATTGTGAGTTAATACATTGTTTACATCACGTGCTGCAAAATATCTGCAATTTAGATCATTAAAGTGATTATTGTCATAGATAGTGGATAAGAGGTTAAGTTCAGGGTCTATACTTGTCTGCATAAAAAAAGCTGATTGCAGGAAAAACAAGGAAAGAAAGGCAAATTACAAGGTAGAAATAAGCTATAAAATAGGGAAAAAAATGTACACAATACTGTACAAAACAAACACAAAAGGGGCTTACAGGGGAACAATGGAGTAAGGGAGTATGGCTAGGCTAGGCAACCTAGGCAATTAATGAGATTAAAGAAAAAACATGTAAACATGGACTATACAAAACACAAGATATAGAAATACAAAACAAAAATATAAACAAGACTAAGCAATACAAAAACAAATTGAGCAAAAAGGAAAAATGAGGTAGATTGCTTACAAGTACTCTCAGGTACACTGTAAGTAACAATTTGCAATTTGAGATGCAGGCAAAGCCAGGGGTACAATGGAGTAAGGGAGCATGGCGAGGCTAGGCAACCTAGGTAATAAATGGAATCAAAGAAAAGTTGAATAATAAGCATAGGCAAATTTAAGCTAATGATTATTAACTATAAATAGTTCAGTTATGACTGTATAATTAATAAGACCTGAAGAACTATTAATGCACTCAATTAAATAATTTCAGTAAATGACTAGTTAAGAGTAAGTTAAAAATTAAGTCAGAAAATGAACCAAGGAGACTTAGGATACCTAGCCCCACTAGTTGACAGGGGGTTAATTAAGTTAATTCACTGGGAGTGATAATGAGCTGAGACAGACCACATTGGGAGAGGAAAGTGTTGAGGTTTTCTTCTTTAGTAATAGTAAACATTTTGCCCTCTGCGGTTTTTCTCACCTTTATCAGTCCATCTCTAACGAAGCACTGATGAATCGCATCTGGGTTTTTTTGACGGATTTGACGCAGGCGGTAGAGGAGTTGCTGTCTGTTCCTAGTCAAGCACTCGTTGATGTATAATCCCTTCCGTTGGGATGCAGCTGTCCGGACTAGATGGGATTTCGTGAACTGGGAAGACAGCTTCAGACGAATTTTCCGTTGGTTTTGACCTGATGGATTCTTTTTGCCTACTCTGTAGGCAGCAATAACGTCAGTTTTGTTTAGAATGAGCTGCAATTTGTTTTTTAAGAGATCCTGAGCTATTTCGACACAATTTTCACCTTCATGTTCCACAGGTATATCTTGGGACGACACGATAACAGAGTCTAGCAGCTTTTGCTGGTCTTGTTCATCCTGGGAGACGGAACGTCTCCCTGGGAGACGGAACGAATCCTGGGAGACGGAACGAATACATAATAGTTTGGCCAATGGGGATATTACAGAGTCATAGGGGAGCTTCTGTTTATTATTAGTCCTCACAATACACTACTTGTTTCTGAATCTCATATGTCGTTCATCTACTGGAAGCGAAATATGGAAACAGTGCAAGGATTTCAGGTAATTTATCCATGGTAATAAGATAGGTTGCCATATCATACAGAGTGAGCTTAGATTTATCTCTAAAAGGCTCAATTTTACTACAATCCAAGATATAGTGTTCGAGTGTGTGTCCCTTTCTTTGTCCACACACTTTACACTTTACTTCATCTAGATCCCTATACAAGCCCAACTGCCAGAGATACTTGTAGCCAAGTCTTATACGAGCTGTGACAACATCTGTTAGTCTACTGACTTAAATTGTTACTTGCCCCATACACATATTTTACTTCACACATTTATTTATTTATTTATTTATTTATTTATTTATTTATTTATTTATTTATTTATTTATTTATATACAAGAGGGTACATTGGGTTAGAGAGAATACATAGCATAGTATTTACAATCTTGTAAAGCCACTAGTACGCGCAGCGTTTCGGGCAGGTCCTTAATCTAACAGATAATTTAAAGTAGGTCAATTCTAGCGGAATTAATAAAATGATAACAGATACATTGCAAGAAAAAAATGAGATGAGAGAGATTAGTAAGTATAGTAAAGCACATTGGTATATTAAAGCTCTGATTGATTACATTGACATCTTGATTGGTAATTTAAACAAGATTAATAGACACCATACAACAGATTTTTTTTTTTTTTGAGATATATACAAGAGTTGTTACATTCTTGTACAGCCACTAGTACGCGTAGCGTTTCGGGCAGGTCCCTGGAATACGATCCCCGCCGCGAAGAATCGTTTTTTCATCAAAGTACACATTTTACTGTTGCGTTAAATAGGGGCTTTGCGGATTTGCGCCCAGTAAATCCTCCCCGGCCAGGATACGAACCCATGACATAACGCTCGCCGAACGCCAGGCGAGTGTCTTACCACTACACCACGGAGACTGTTGACAGCACATATAAGAAGACAGCAATGATTGCAATGGTAAAGCTGTTCAGATTGGGTACATAAGAATTGGGAGATTGGGTAGGATACAGTGTAATTATAAAGCAAAAGGTAAAAAACTATGAAGATGAAATTAGGTACTTTTTAGTTTTGTTTTTGAATGACGCAAAAGTTGGACTGCTTTTCAATTCAATAGGGAGTGAGTTCCATAGACTGGGTCCCTTTATTTGCATAGAGTGTTTACACAGATTAAGTTTAACTCTGGGGATATCAAAGAGATATTTATTTCTGGTGTGGTGACAATGGGGCCTATTACATCTGTCCAGGGAGAGTTTCAGAGCAGGATTTCATAAACTACATCCGATCCTATGTTAGTGACAGACACCAATATCTTGAGGTTATCTTGAGATGATTTCGGGGCTTTTTAGTGTCCCCGCGGCCCGGTCCTCAACCAGGCCTCCACCCCCAGGAAGCAGCCCGTGACAGCTGACTAACTCCCAGGTACCTATTTACTGCTAGGTAACAGGGGCATTTAGGGTGAAAGAAACTTTGCCCATTTGTTTCTGCCTCGTGCGGGAATCGAACCCGCGCCACAGAATTACGAGTCCTGCGCGCTATATATAGCCATCAATGATATAACCTCTCCCACTCTACCATTAACCGTTGGAGTGCCACAGGGCAGCATTCTAGGACCACTCCTATTTCTTATATACATATTTCTTATATAAGTCTATATTATCTAACTAATATACTATTATTTTTACATAAATTTTACTTATATGTTTAAATGAGTTGTGATTTTTTTTCAACTAAAATCGTTTAGTTGTAAATTTTCCGAAATTTACAACCAAACGTTATATAATTATTAATTTAATATATATTTTCTCCTTCCCAGAATTCCCCCGCTTATTTTAAAATAAGCAGCGGCCATAGTTTGTAATTAATCCTAATGCAATGTCTGCCACTGTACGTAGCTCTGTGTTCTCATAGAGCCCCAGTCCTAAATGGCCAACTCTACCAATTTTACTGTTAATTTGTCAACTCTATTATTCCTATTTTATGATTGCTGATTGTTTAAAGATATTTTCTTTGCACCAAAATAATATTTATTAACCAAGTTTTATTTACCTGGTATTTATTATACTCATACCTTTAATTGTGAACACATGACGAAGTCGAACCATTAACAAAAGTGTACTGGAGATGCGGGGTATCGATCCCCGTACCTCTCACATGCTAAGCGAGCGCTCTACCATTTGAGCTACACCCCCGTGGCAATGTGTGTACCTGCTTAGCTAATTGAATTGTGTAGTTCAGTCCCTGAGCCATTATGTACCTTTGTAAGCCTTTCAACTTCCGCCCACAAGATGGGTATGGGGTGCATAATAAATGAACTAAACTAAATTAAGACCCCCGTGATACTTACGGGAACAATCTTCTTGTTTTTCTTGTTTACTCTCAGAAAAGAAAATACTTTCTCCCTAATGGTTCATAGAAAATGTTGTTTACTAATTATGTTCTAAGAAAACGCAAAATTTATAGCGTAAACTATGCTAGTTTGCAAACGAGTTTTTTTTTTTTTTTGAGATATATACAAGAGTTGTTACATTCTTGTACAGCCACTAGTACGCGCAGCGTTTCAGGCAAGTCCCTGGAATACGTCCCCCACGAAGAATGTTTTTTCAACCAAGTACACATTTTACTGTTGAGTTAAACAGAGGCTACATCTTTCCACTATATTATGCACTTATTTATCCCTATCTTACTTATGGTAACTGTGCTTGGGGTTCAACCTCTGCAAACCACCTCAAGCCCATCATCACCCAGCAAAAATCTGCTATTAGGACAATAATAAACTCTGCTTTCAGACAACACACAGCTCCCCTGTTTTAGTCCCTAAACATGCTAAACATAACTTAATAATAATAATAATAATAATTTTTATTTCTAATATAAATAATTTTAATATAATTTTAATATAATTTTAATATAATTTTTAATAATTTCTAATATAAATAATATAATAATTTTTTATTAAATTAATAATTTAATTTTTATTTTACTTCACTCCATACATTCTCTTGTGTCAATTACATTTATAAAAACCCTTTTCTTAAGTGCAAACCATGTTCTGAAACTCTCCCTGGACAGATGTAATAGGACCCATTATCACCACACCAGACATAAATATCTCTTAATAAAAAAATAAAAAATTAAATAAATGTTTATTTAGGTAAGGTACATACATACAAGAGATTTTACAAAGTTTGTTGGATTAATAGATAGAGCTAGTACATACAATGCCTAAAGACACTATTACGCAAAGCGTTTCGGGCAGGAAAAACATTAATGACTAAAGCTTAATAATTTATCTTGGGTATAAAGAATAAAATGTGTTGAGAACAAATAAAAATAGAGGTAAAAGAGGGGGGAACATGGCTGAAAAAGCAGCACAAATACAATTACAAATTATTACAGACAATTACATTCAAACAGCGTTGTTAAAAAAAAACAGACATGGGTTGACAACAGAGGGGTAAGGTAGGTTACAGGGAATTTATTAGGTAGTGCTTCGTTTTTATCTTAAACTGGTTGAAAGAGGTACAGTCTTTAACATGGTTGGGAAGGTCATTCCACATTCTGGGTCCCTTGATTTGTAGAGCATTTCAAGTTTGATTAAGTCGTACTCTAGGAATATCAAAACTGTATTTATTTCTGGTGTGGTGCTCATGGGTTCTGTTACAACCTTCAGTGAAGCTTTTGAGGTCAGGATTGGCATTACAGTTTAGCGTTTTATATATGTATAATACACATGAGAGAATGTGCAGTGACTTAATATCTAACATATTCACAGATTTGAGTAGGGGTACCGAGTGATGTCTGGGACTAGAGTTGGATATTGTCCTAATAGCAGCTTTGTGTTAGCTAAAGGTAACTGCGGAAGGCCTATTGGCCCATACGAGGCAGCTCCTATCTACATACAAAGATTAATCAGATGTCATTGGCCTGTTATGTTGAACAGTGTCTTCTGTGTTGGCATCGTTATGTTCTGGTCTTGTCCTTACTCTCATGGTGGGTAGAGTAAATAGTTCCGTGATTTGGGTGTTCATGGTAGGTTGTTCTATTCTTATGTGAATTGCTTCAAGAATTTGTAATCTTCTTGCATCTTGGGTTTTGTCTATTATACAGGTATTTTTGTTCAACATTTCTCTTGTTAGGGTGATGTCATGGGCTTGTCTCATGTGATTTCTAGGGGCACCGGATTGATGATGACATGTCAAACGCCTAGTCAGCTTGGTCGACGTCATACCTATGTACTTAGATTGAAGGTTACATCCTTCGTGGGGGCAAGTGTACATGTATACAACGCTTGACTGCTGTAGAGGGTTTTCCGTCAGCTTCGGGCTGTTTTTAATAAGGAGTTCGGAAGTCTTCTTGGTTTTATAGAATATGATCAGGTCTATTTTTTTTTTTTTTGAGATATATACAAGAGTTGTTACATTCTTGTACAGTCACTAGTACGCGTAGCGTTTCGGGCAGGTCCCTGGAATACGATTCCCTGCCGCGAAGAATCGTTTTTTCATCCAGGTACACATTTTACTGTTGCGTTAAACAGAGGCTACAGTTAAGGAATTGCGCCCAGTGAATCCTCCCCGGCCAGGATACGAACCCATGATATAGCATGATTTCTTATATATATATAAACGATCTGCCTAATGTCTCTAATATTCTCAAACCTATACTGTTTGCTGACGATACTACTCTTATCTATTCAAACCTCAACCCACATACACTAAATAATGTTGTGAATAATGAATTAAAAAAAGTCCACTTATGGATGTCAACGAACAAACTAACATTAAACATCGAAAAGACTTACTACATCTTATTTGGAAGCAAATCATCAAATGCAATTCAGCTACAGATAGACAACATTAACATCAGTAATAAAGATGATGGCAAGTTTCTTGGCCTATTCCTAGACAAGAGACTCAACTTCAGCACCCACATTCAACACATAACTAAGAAAGTCTCTAAGACAGTTGGTATACTCTCCAAAATCAGATATTATGTTCCTAACTCTGCTCTCCTCTCACTATATTATGCACTAATTTACCCCTATCTTAATTATGGTATCTGTGCATGGGGGTCTACCACTGCAAACCACCTTAAGCCCATCATCACACAGCAAAAATCTGCTATCAGAATGATAACTAACTCAGCTTTCAGACAACACTCAGCTCCCTTGTTTAAATCCCTAAACTTGCTAAATATTAACTCCCTCCACACATTCTCTTGTGTCAACTACATTTACAAAACCCTGTTCTTAAATGCAAACCATGCTCTGAAACTCTCCCTGGACAGATGTAATAGGACCCATTATCACCACACCAGAAATAAATATATCTTTGATATCCCCAGGGTCAAACTTAATCTGTGTAAACACTCTATGCAAATTAAGGGACCTAGTCTATGGAACTCACTCCCTAGTGAATTGAAAAACTGTAAAACTTTTGCCTTATTTAAAAGCAAAACCAAAAAGTACCTAACTTCATCTTAGTTTCCTACACTGAGCTTTAAATTTGCTCTGTACCTAGTGTTACCCAATCTCCTAATTTTTATGTAATTTCAAACAACCTTATCATTGTGTTCATTGCTGTCTTCTTTTATGTGCTAGCCATATGCTGTATTGTGACTACCAATTTTTGTCAACTACCATTCAAGCTGTCATTGCAATCAATCTTATATTGTTTCTGCTGTATTGTGCCTACCAATTTGTTGTCAACTACCATTTTAAGCTGTCATTGCAATCAATCATAGCTACCTATGTGCTTTAGTATACTGTACCTATAATTTTCTCTCATCTTTTTTTTTTCATTCCATGTAATCTGTTATCATTTTTTGTCTATAATTTTGCAAGTATTTACCTCCTTAAAATTTTCTTAGATTAAGGACCTGCCCGAAACGCTGCGCGTGCTAGTGGCTTTACAAGACTGTAATTACCATAATTGTATCCTCACATTCCTTATGTACATTCTTGTATATGCATAAATAAGTAAAATAAAAATAAAATAAATAAGCGCTCGCGGAACGCCAGGCGAGTGTCTTACCACTACACCACGGAGACTATGTTTTGGTTAGGAGTAATGCTTTTTACTCCTTTACGGATTTTTTTTCATTATTCTTTCCTCTTTTTTATGTTCACTGTGCATGGTTGATTTGTAATAGAATTTTATTCGAGGTATTGTGGTTTCTGTTCTAGGTTCTAGGTTATACAGTCTCCGTGGTGTAGTGGTAAGACACTCGCCTGGCGTTCCGCGAGCGCTATGTCATGGGTTCGTATCCTGGCCGGGGAGGATTTACTGGGCGCAATTCCTTAACTGTAGCCTCTGTTTAACGCAACAGTAAAATGTGTACTTGGATGAAAAAACGATTCTTCGCGGCAGGGGATCGTATTCCAGGGACCATAGGATTAAGGACTTGCCCGAAACGCTACGCGTACTAGTGGCTGTACAAGAATGTAACAACTCTTGTATATATCTCAAAAAAAAAAAAAAAAAAAAAAAAAAAAAAAGGTTCAGGATTGTTGTTGTTGTTGATTTAGGGGCGACGACGATCGTGGGATCGGATGCGCCCCGGCTGACCCGTTAAGGGTGAATGGCGAAGCCTGGAGAGGTGGAACGCCAAGCCAAATCGCAAAACGAGTGAAGCCAGTCACTAGAAACTAATATGCCACACGGCAAATAAACGTACAGATGGGCAGATAATTGGGGAGACCCAGGAGTCCCTCAGGGTGACAAGCACCGGCCCCGCCCCACACAGAGAACACCAGGTAGCAAAACCAAAACTCGGCCCCCAACTAAAACGCAAAAAAGTCATCCAGAGTCCCCCGGCAGAGCAGAAGCCGGCCGCCCACCACGACTGAGGGCACACCAGGAGCCCACCAAGACCCGCCAACCCCTGGCACCTCTCGGCCAAGCCGGCCCTCGAACACCGTCACCCCGCCGGGAGAACCAGCCAGTACACGTCAAAAAAAAAATAATCTATCAACAATCCTGTGACCCAAGGCGATATGTGCGCCAGGCGTCGTACAATCGGACCGCTGAAAAGGGATGCCAAACGGCAGTAGCAAAGCCAATACGCGAAAACAAGACGTGATCAGGCGGCACCCAGGCGGAGGAGGAGTCCAGACGTTCGCTCGGCCTCAAGGTTGAACCAGGAGTCATAGGTTCAGGATTATACCATCGGTCCAAGTGTCTTCTTATAGCAGCGTTTATTTCCGCGTTGCTATATCCGTTGTTCACCAATACCTGAGTTATTCTTTTAAACTCTCTACTCACGTTGCTCCATTCGGAGCAGTGGGTAAGCGCTCGACGAATATAAGCATTGAGAACACTGGCTTTGTATCTTTGGGGGCACTCACTTCTACCGTTCAGGCATAATCCTATGTTGGTGGGCTTGGTATATACGTTGGTGCTTAAAGAGGTTCCTGTTTTTGTTATTAGTACATCCAAGAATGCCAGACTGTTATTTTCACTATTTTCATGTGTAAATCAGAGTACTGACTCTCTCTCTAGATGGTTTTTTAGATCAATTATAGTTCGTCTGAGTCTTTTACTATGACGAATATGTCATCTACATAACGGCAATATACAGTTGGTTTTTGTCTGCAACTGAAGACTCTGTCTTCGATGGTTCCCATATAAAAATTAGCAAATAAAACTCCTAAGGGGGAGCCCATTGCTACTCCGTCTATTTGTGATACATGTCTCCTTGTGGACTGATGAAAGGGGCTTCCTTTATACATGCTTCGAGAAGACTCTTTAAGTGTGGCTCGGGTATGTCTAATTTGGGGGTGCTCTCGTCTCTGTATACTCTGTCCAGTATCATTCCTATGGTTGTGTCGACCGGGACGTTGGTAAATAGGGATTCGACGTCCAGGGAAGCAATGATTCCATCGGGCTGAGTAGATTTGATTAATTCAAGGAAATCTGCTGATGATGTGTAGACTATAGTTGCTTGGAGTGTATGGAGTTAGGAGTTCGTTAAGTCTTTTTGCCAGGTGATAGGCTGGAGTTGGTATTTGGCTGATTATTGTGCGTAGTGGGTTACCTGGTTTGTGTGTCTTAACATTGCCATAGGCATATCCTAAGCCATAGTCGCCTTGGAGTTTAGTGAAATGCACACTACCTTTCTTTGCGTTGATTGCAGTAATTGTTTTGTTTACTTTGCGTTTAAGGTCTTCCACAGGGTTCCTCGTGACTCGTTGAAATTTAGTGTCGTCACTAAGGCTGTCGCTAATTTTGTTAATATATATATATATATATATATATATATATATATATATATATATATATATATATATATATATATATATATATATATATATATATATATATAAAGCATATTCTAGCATATATATAGCATATATATGCTATATGCTAGAAAAAGCCCTTAACCTCTCTCTCGATGACCTACAGTGGAAACAAGCCTCTCTTCCCGTAAGACTTGGGGGCCTCGGAGTTCGAACAGCAACGCAAATCGCTGTTCCAGCCATCCTGTCCTCCTTATCGGCATCCGACGACCTTGTGAAGGAAATTCTACCTGCCCACTTACATCAGCTGGCAGGTGTACATAATCCCAATTTTACACGCTGTGCCACAGAGTGGGCCTCTCGTGCAGGCCCATCACCTCAACCACCATCCCCGAAAGCCCACAAGCAATCCAGCTGGGATGGCCCCATTGTAGACCAAGTTGCTGCAGTGTGCCTGGGTGCTGCAACAACACAACACGACATCGCTCGCCTCACAGCAGTAGCAGCCCCACATGCAGGGGATTTCCTGTTAGCAACCCCAATGTCGGCAACTGGCACGCGTCTCACACCACACGCCCTCCGAATTGCTGTGGCCCTCCGCCTTGCTGCCCCAATCCACACCAGATATAGGTGTATTTGCGGCCACCATGGCCTACTCTGCCAAAGCACAGGGGGATGGTACTCACGCACAGTGAAGTTAACGACATCATCAAGAGGAGCCTCACCACAGCTGGATGCCCAGCTGAAAGAGAGCCCCGTTACCTAACGCCCCGTAACTCTGATACTCTTATTGGTCGCCCTGTAACGGGGGGTGGGGGAAATAGCTCTATCTTGTCCATTATTCCACCCCCCAGTTAACTAACGAGGCTGGGGGAAACAGCTCTCTCTAGTCCGTTATCCCGTCCTCAGTTAGCTAACTATTCTAGAGCACCCTCCAGAGTTCCTAAGGCAGCCTCTCTCGTTCAACACCTTGTAACCTAGGTATTTGACTACCTAGGTGCTAAGACTGCAAGGCGCCGTAACTGGATCAGCTACCCGAAACTCTAGAAAGAACTCTAGAATACAGAATCATAGCCACAAACGTATAAGAGAAAACGAAAGGAAAGAAATGAATAGTGAAGTAATTAGTGAGGGTTTGGGGTGAGAGGCAGAGAGGTGGGAGGGGCAAGGAGGGTCATTAGTTGAAAGTGAGAGTTTAGAGAAGGGTGGAGGGAGAGGTGTAGATAGGTAGAAGTAGAAGAGTAGATAGTAGAAGTAGAAGAGTAGATAGTAGAAGACGAAATGCTGCCACCATCCATTCATGATCATTACATACAAGACAAGGAATGGAACTTGCCTGTATCACAAAATTCTCAAAAGATGTTATCATGAGTTCATTATTAGTATGTTCCCTCTGTACCATGTACTCATTAAAATCAGGGAACCAATAATCCCCGAGGAGGCTTTCTCACCTCAACTCAACTCTCTAGGAAACACAGTGAAAGACCATTTAAATAATAAATTCAACAATTATATTTTTCATGATAAGTATCATAACTTAAGCAATCCAATTAAAATGTTAACGATTAATATTCAAAGTGAGTCATCATCCAAGAATTCGAGAACCCTACAACTTGACTGCCCCTGATCTTCACACAACATATGTAACCACGACAAGTCACCTTAATGTTCACTCACCGAGGACTGAGTCTAAGTTGAATAGAGAGGGGGGGGGGTGTCTGTAGCTTGACAGAGACTGTCTCGCCCCTGCCGGCCGACAGCCTCCCTGCTCTGCTGGCTCGTGTGCTGTTCTGTCTCGTTAATGCTCTATGCTCGATAGTTCTCCGAGTATTTATTGGGGAACCTAGTAGCTAACTCCGCCCACAAGTAGATAGCCTCCGGCACTACCAAGCCACTCCTTAAACGTCGGCATGTTTGAAGGCTACCCGGCTCCAATTATACGCTTAGCGGAAGCAAGGTGAAATTCTCATGATCTGACCTCAGGTCACTTGGGGTCATTAACGCTTTGAGGTGTGAGATCTCAGGCAGACAACTGGCGCCTCTCAGATCCTTGTCTGTGACTCATGTACTCTATGTATGTATTAACCTAAACCAAACACTTTTACAGTGTTACAGCCCGGATGGTATCACAGTGAACCCCTGGAAGAATGGCAAGCAGTTGGTATGGGACTACACATGCGTATCAACCCTGGCTAACACCTACATTGATCTTAGTGTTGCACAACCAGGTGGCGCAGCCATCCACAGGGAAGCAGCCAAATCCCATAAGTACAGAGAACTGGATCACCACTACAATTTTGTCCCCATTGCTTCAGAGACACTCGGCGCCTGGGGTAAAAGTGCTACCAGTTTTTTGAAGGAACTGGGTTCTAGGCCCATTGAAACAACCAGGGACCCTAGAGCTGTCAGCATTCTTTTCCAGCGCCTCAGCGTGACGATACAGAGGGGAAATGCGCACTGCATTCAAAGGAACCCACCATCTGAGGAGCTGGAGGAACTCGACAACCTATGATAACCATCTTTGTACCCTATGTGTAACTCCTTTTTTGTAACAAAGTTCAAATAAAACATATATATATGTGTACATACAAAAGAATGGGGGTGGTAGGAGAAGATAATATTAGTAATTTTTTTTTTTTAATTTTGCCCCGAGGGGCGAGTTTATTGGGCAGCGCCACTCATCTTGTGAGTGAACATACCGCCATAGCAGAATGTACAACACTCCCCAATAGGAAGAAAACCCGCTGGGTTGTTCATCCTGTCACTTGTACCCAGACACAGCTGGGACTTGCTTAACTGTCTCAAGTGAACAGCTCCTCAAACAAGAAGATTAACATTTATCAACCCTTAAAAGCTTACGTTATCTTGCGGGTGCAAAATGGGGAAATCTTTTAAGAACAGTATCAATATTTGACAAATAGTGTTTTCCTAACTCAAACAATGTGGGGTTTATTATTCTACAGTTATTCCTAATGTCTCTCAGGTGTTCACATTCACGTAGGTAGTGGTCAAGGCGGTGTCCATCACTCTCACCACAGATTCTGCAACTTCGCTGATCAACTGTTGTTTCCATTCCAAATCTCCATGGATATTTGTATCCAAGACGGATTCTCGCTATTACTGATTCTCTCCCTCGTCGTCCTCCTCTTCGGCCATAATGATTGGGATTGCCAGCTGCAACCATGTTGTACAATCGTATAGATTCACTGGTGTGTGCTTCTATCCTCCTTTCCTCAGTTACCTTGTCACGGTGATGTTGCCTGATAATACCTCTAATTTGTAGTTGAGTCTTGGGTATGAAATATTCAATATGGTCTCCTTCAGCGCCTTCAGCAGCCAGCACATCTGCTCGTTCATTCCCACATATTCCAACATGGGAGGGGATCCACAGAAACTTGATGACTCTTCCCTGATTGGTAAGTACTCTCACAGCTCTCTTAATTTCAGCGACTATTGCAAGATTTTCTGCCTGATTTTTACTTAGGCTTTGCAGTGCTGCTTTTGAATCGGTGCAAATCACTGCACCATTAGTGTTCCGTTCAAGAAACCTTAACGCCATAACAATGGCAGTTAGCTCGGCTTGCGTTGAAGAGGCATAGTTCTCAATACGTGCTTTTTCTTCATTTCTGCGTTGGAAAGTATTATCCTTGATTACCGTGTATGCTGCACCAGCCCTGCCATTGATAGGATTAGATGACCCGTCAGTGTAGATTTTATCTAGTTCATCTCTGGCTTCCTTATAAATTTCCTCGAGATACTTGTGCCTCATTTCTTGTGGTATCATGTTGGATTTTTTCATTGCCATTTCATTGATGATGATCTTGCACGAGTCATCCTCCCAGGGAGGTAACCTCTCTACAGGCAGGAGCTCACGGGCTTGCTCAAGCAGGTGAAGCTCTTCAAGGTAGCAGACTGATCTGTGATGCCATTTTTTGCTTCTCCTGTTTCCCCCTGAAAGTAGCACAGAGCTCAGTTTTTTCTTGGCAATATCATTGTAATGGGGATCTCTGGCTATCCTAATTGCAAGCTTAGCATTCAGCTCCTGAATTCTGCTTTTAACACTGGGAAGGGACTTATTAGGCTTATTAGGCAAATCGGGCCTTGCATAGTAGGCTGACAAGTGCGTTCTGGCTACTAGGTACGACATATATATATATATATATATATATATATATATGTGTCGTACCTAGTAGCCAGAACACACTTCTCAGCCTACTATGCAAGGCCCGATTTGCCTAATAAGCCAAGTTTTCATGAATTAATTGTTTTTCGGCAACCTAACCTACCTAACCTAACCTAACTTACCTTTTTCAGCTACCTAACCTAACCTAACCTATAAAGATAGGTTAGGTTAGGTTAGGTAGGGTTGGTTAGGTTCGGTCATCTATCAACGTTAATTTTAACTCCAATAAGAAAAAAATGACCTCATACGTAATGAAATGGGTAGCTTTATCATTTCATAAGAAAAAGATTAGAGAAAATATATTAATTCCGGAAAACTTGGCTTATTAGGCAAATCGGGCCTTGCATAGTAAGCTGAGAAGTGCGTTCTGGCTACTAGGTACGACATATATATATATATATATATATATATATATATATATATATATATATATATATATATATATATATATATATATATATGTATATATATATATATATATATATATATATATATATATATATATATATATATATATATATATATATATATATATATATATATATATGTCGTACCTAATAGCCAGAACGCACTTCTCAGCCTACTATGCAAAGCCCGATTTGCCTAATAAGCCAAGTTTTCATGAATTAATTGTTTTTCGACAACCTAACCTACCTAACCTAACCTAACCTAACTTTGTCGGCTACCTAACCTAACCTAACCTATAGAGATAGGTTAGGTTAGGTTAGGTAGGGTTGGTTAGGTTCGGTCATATGTCTACGTAACTTTTAACTCCAATTAAATAAAATTGACCTCATACATAATGAAATGGGTAGCTTTATCATTTCGTAAGAAAAAAAATTAGAGAAAATATATTAATTCAGGAAAACTTGGCTTATTAGGCAAATCGGGCCTTGCATAGTAGGCTGAGAAGTGCGTTCTGGCTACTAGTTACGATATATATATATATATATATATATATATATATGTCGTACCTAGTAGCCAGAACTCACTTCTCAGCCTACTATTCAAGGCCCGATTTGCCTAATAAGCCAAGTTTTCCTGAATTAATATATTTACTATAATTTTTTTCTTATGAAATGATAAAGCAACCCTTTTCTCTCTGTATGAGGTCAATTTTTTGTTATTGGAGTTAAAATTAACGTAGATATATGACCGAACCTAACCAACCCTACCTAACCTAACCTAACCTATATTTATAGGTAAGGTTAGGTTAGGTAGCCAAAAAAAGCTAGGTTAGGTTAGGTTAGGTAGGTTAGGTAGACGAAAAAACATTAATTCATGAAAACTTGGCTTATTAGGCAAATCGGGCCTTGAATAGTAGGCTGAGAAGTGCGTTCTGGCTATTAGGTACGACATATATATATATATATATATATATATATATATATATATATATATATATATATATATATATATATGTCGTACCTAGTAGCCAGAACGCACTTTTTGGCCTACTATTCATGGCCCGATTTGCCTAATAAGCCAAGTTTTCCTGAATTAATATATTTTCTCTAATTTTTTTCTTATGAAATGATAAAGCTACCCATTTCATTATGTATGAGGTCAATTTTTTTTTATTGGAGTTAAAATTAACGTAGATATATGACCGAACCTAACCAACCCTACCTAACCTAACCTAACCAATCTTTATAGGTTAGGTTAGGTTAGGTAGCCGAAAAAGTTAGGTTAGGTTAGGTTAGGTAGGTTAGGTAGTCGAAAAACAAATAATTCATGAAAACTTGGCTTATTAGGCAAATTTGGCCTTGCATAGTAGGATGAGAAGTGCGTTCTGGCTACTAGGTACGACATATATATATATATATATATATGTCGTACCTAGTAGCCAGAACTCACTTCTCAGCCTACTATTCAAGGCCCGATTTGCCTAATAAGCCAAGTTTTCCTGAATTAATATATTTACTATAATTTTTTTCTTATGAAATGATAAAGCTACCCATTTCATTATGTATGAGGTCAATTTTTTTTTATTGGAGTTAAAATTAACGTAGATATATGACCGAACCTAACCAACCCTACCTAACCTAACCTAACCTATATTTATAGGTAAGGTTAGGTTAGGTAGCCAAAAAAAGCTAGGTTAGGTTAGGTTAGGTAGGTTAGGTAGACGAAAAAACATTAATTCATGAAAACTTGGCTTATTAGGCAAATCGGGCCTTGAATAGTAGGCTGAGAAGTGCGTTCTGGCTATTAGGTACGACATATATATATATATATATATATATATATATATATATATATATATATATATATATATATATATATATATATATATTTATTGTACGATTTATATACTATATTGAGTTTTATGGGAAAATCTCTAAATAATATTTGATGTACTCGTACTGCACTGAGTTGAGGTGTTTGTTTACATGGAGACACGTTGTGGAGGTGCTGACGCTCTGGGTCCTGCTCCATGGCCAGGCTCTAGACTCTAAGAGTAACACCTGCGTTACGTCGCCCTGCGCCTCAACTCTCGCTTCCTACAGTCTACACGTAGAAGTCTGTGACCTGTCTGGACTTCGTCTTTACGGCGCCCTGCTGCTTCATCGGGAAGGGAGAGCTACACACAGTGCCAGGTTAGTGCTGTTGTTGTGTAGCACTAACCGCTAGCTATTATGGGCTACATACGGACACCCTACAACAACAACCGTAAACAATACAACACACAAAATTCAAATCGGTATCATTTATGGAAATACAGTTCGTCTGTAATACATCTGAAAATTAATAGGAACTGTTCTGAACCATAATGAAATCTGACCCAAGTAGCAATTGGGTCAACCCTTGTGTTGTGTTTCCACAATGGTCACCCAAGTTAAAATCAGTGAATACCGATTTTAATGTTCAAAATTTCCCCATAGATATGAAATCCCCATGGCACAGTGGTAAAACACTGACCTAACCTAACCTAATGTTAAAAAAACTTAGGATTTTTGGTTTAATAAGATATCAAGATGTTTGATATCTTAAATCAAACATCTTCACAGACTTCTACATGTAGACTGTAGGGAGCGAGAGTTGAGGCGCAGGGCGACGTAACGCAGGTGTTACTCTTAGAGTCTAGAGCCTGGCCGTGGAGCAGGACCGAGAGTGTCAGTATTCGAACCCCAGTTGGAAACAGACCCAACTATAGGATGGGTTAACCCAAGTATCGCGCTTCCAAAAGGGTCGCCCAAGTTGGAAAAGACGAACGCTGAAAGAATATTGTTGAAAACATCTTGATAACTGATTAAACCAAAATTATTTATTAGTCAGAAGAAAGACAGAAACGCGATCTATATGTAAAACCTCTACCAGACAAATATTTTAAGTAAAACCGAAGATATTTGTAGTTGTATAAAAGTGGCAGTTTTCATCGCTCGTCGAGCTCGAAAACCGCAGCATTCATCTCAGAACCATGCCTATTTCATGCAGATTCCTTAATAAACGTAAGAGTTTTATATGTCACAAGAAAGACAGATATATAAGCTTCGTTCTAAATACCTTACCATGGGCATATTTAAATTTAAAGCGAAGATACGTGTACTTTTATAATAGCCGAGCTCCGACTCCGGACAGATCGATCGACGGAGCAACTCTCTCTCAGAACAATGCTTATTTCACGTAAATTTGTAAATAATCGTAAATTTTTTATATGCCTCAAGAAAGATAGGAATATAAGGCTCATTTTAAACACTTCATCATAGACATAATTAAAGTTCTAATGAAGATTCATGTACATATTTTAATAATCGCCGAGCTCCGACTCCCGTACAGACTGAGCGACAGAGCAACTCTCTCAGAACAATGTTTATTTTACGTAAATTCGTTAATAAACACAAATGTTTTATACGTCTTAAGAAAGAGAGAAATATAAGCTTTATTTTAAATACATTACATTAGACATATTTAAAGCTCAAGTGAAGATATATATGTTTTTATAGTTTCGTTCAGTAGCTTTTCGGTCATGGAGTGCAGATGCCTACGCACTTGCCAATATGTTGTGTAATTAACAAAGATACGCTAATAAAGCCTAAAATATTACATGCCTCCAGAAAGACTGAGCTATAATCGTTATTGTGAGTGCATCAAAGGAAATATATCATGTTGGAGACCAATGATATAGTAATTTTAATTTAAGTTTCGACTCCCGCCCGGGCGAGAGAGATGGGGCGACTCTCGCCCTATCTATTGGAGATTCTGTCCACTAAAGACCCAAAGCTACTCAAACCCTCCTAGCATTACGTAAGCAATGAAGTAATATGGTATATTTACTCGCTATAATGTGGATGCTGGATGCAGAACATGAGAAAACATAATTTTACTCTGAAAAAATATCATTTCATAACAAAATAAGATGTAAATATGTAATATCAAAGGAAGTCGACGGTCCAAGCAACAATATCGTGGAGCGACTTATCCAAGATATATTGCTCTCTGGAAAGTGTTTGCTGGCATATCAACCTTCTGTACAGTGATCCAGTCGTTGAACTTCTCTGCTCAAATTATAGCAAATTTAATTTATGATGTTAACAAGTAGAATGCGTATTTTTAATCAAATCTAACGATATTAACAAGTAGAATGCGTATTTTTAATCAAATCTAACATAACTAGCCAGAAAACGTTAAAGATTATTTAAAAATACATGGCTGGAAGTTAAATCAACTCCATAGAACAATATTTTTGTTATAGATACTAATCGTTATTTGTTGGTATGCGTTCGCTACTTAAACTATCATGTACAGGTACTGTATTTATGTAAAATCTCCGTTTCTTCGCACATGGAACACGGAACCTTACACGCTCTCTGATTTACTGTTTAATAGAGATTCACAAATAAAGCTCATGATTGTATACGTTATCAAAAAGGCAGTGACAAAGTCATTTTTGCGTTTTAATCACAGATTAGATCTTAGTGAGATAGGAAAGATATTCATATTTTAAAGAAGGATTTTTGAACCATCGCTCTCCCTATCGATAGAAACTAACTTTTTTTTTTGTTATTATTAACAAGCTTAGGTATACACAGCAATGTGCTGTTACCCTATTCTATATGAAAGATTACACAGTGTATATCAAAAACTAGCTATAAGTTCATCAAATATTCCCATCTCACAGGATGGTTAGTTATACATGGAATCAGGGGATAAAATACCAGCCTCAATAAAAAAAAATCAACTGTGACTAACAATCAGGTGAGAACATAAAATGTAAGGCTGATCTATTAGCCTCCGTTAGCAAAATCCGGGTACAGCATAAGAATATCTTCTAATATTCCTAAGTGTATGAAGTAATTACAGAGTTCAAAGTACCTTATACCATTTGGTCTGAAGTCACTTATAACAGGGCAATCACAGATATAGTGTTGGTGAGTATGTCCCAGCTCTTGTTCACATAGTTTACTATTGGAATGTTCACCATTGGGGGCTATTCATTACCTGCAGCCACCTGCGATACATATTGATATCCTAGACTAATTCTGGCAATTACAATGTCACACTGTCATTGTGACACTAGTGGAAGTTTTATGCTGTCCGTTCATATAATTCTCGATTCTAAACATGTTTACTTAGTTTAGTTCATTAATTATGCACCCCATATCATCTTGTGGGCAGTAGTGGAAAAGGTTACAGAGGCACATAAACATGTCATAGCTCTTTATACTCTTGCTTTCTGGCTTTTGTGTGTCAGTGACTGCTCTTCTGTCTTCCCTAATTTCCTAAAATATTGCGGCTTTGACAGAAGAGATTGGAATGCCCATATCCCACTCAACTTCAGGTTTATCACATTCAGTTTTAGCTGCCTTGTTTGTGTCATCATGCTGGACAACACCTATATGAGAAGGTATCCATACAAATGAGACTTTGAAACTTCTACTGTTTGCAATAATAATGTTGTTTATAATGGATGTTACAGCTACAACCTTTTGAAGATCAATGCTAATTTTATCTAGATAATGTAATAAACGAAAGTTTTCTATGTCAACAGAAAGGCAGAAATATAAGCTACACTTTAACCCTTAAAGTGCGCATCACGTCATATGACGTGCTGGACGTTGTTCCAGTCAACTGCGCATCACGTCATATGATGTGTTGGAGTACTACGCAAGATTTAAACAGCCCGCGGATACACGGGGTTCACCACACCTTCATCAGGGCTCTTGTAAACAGACGCCATTTTAAAAAAAAATCGTGGGCCAAACTCCCGGGTGTTATTGGCCGCAGTGTTGAGTGAGCAACCAAGCCTGACGCACGCAGCATGAGCTAACAGCACTGCTGTTCAGCTTGTGACCACAGCATCGCCTAAAAATGCCAAATTATACTTGTTCATGCTATTATGTAGCGATGATATTATTACAGAAGACCCCTGACTGTGATAAAACTGACCAGGGTTCTGATAATAGCAGGATTGTGGTGATATTTAGCGCTGTGCGCCATGGAGGGAGGAGTAATGCTGTGGGAGGGAGGGTGGTGGCGATGTCTTTTGACTGTGGCCACCTTTTATTGACTGCACTCAGCATACCAGCTTAGTGGTTCGCTATCTACATGTTACTATCTACTATCTACATATTTAGCACTGTGCTCCATGGAGGGAGGAGTAATGCTGTGGGAGGGAGGGTGGTGGCGTCGTCTTCTGACTGTGTGTGGCCACCTTTTATTGACTGCACTCACCATACCAGCTTAGTGGTTCACTATGGTGAACACAAATGTAGATACTTATATATAACGTGTGTATAGAGTGTAATAACAGCTATAGGAGTAGGTTGGGAGCTGCCATTTTGGTGAGGGAGGTGAGTCGTCTGCACGACTTATCATGTTGTTCACTGGTGGCCACTAGGGTCTTTGGGCACCATACCAGTTTACTTGTACAAGTATGGTGAATAAAACAGGTAGATACTTATATATAATGTGTGTATATAGCGTAATAACACCACAAACAGTATTGTTAGAGGAGAAATATTAGTGCATCTGGCCTTGAGGGCGGCCGCCACCAGCTGACTTTGGGAGTAGCTATGTCTTTGTGCCTTTACTCACCATACAAGCTTAGATGTACAGTTATGGTGAAAAAAACATGTAAATACTTACATATAACATCTGTATATAAAAGCAAAAACAGTATGGTGGGAGGAGAAGGGTGGCAAGTCAGGTGAGGTGAGGGAAGGAGGGAGTGGCAGCCAGTGGTGGGCTGCCACTGGCTGCCACTGCCACTGCCACTCAGCATACCAACTTAGTGGTTCGTTATGGTGAACACGAATGTAGATACTTATATATAACGTCTGTATATAGTGAATAAAAGCAAAAACAGTATTGTGGGAGGAGAATGTGGGTGAGTCAGGTGACTTGAGGGAGGGAGTAAGTAGCAGCCAGTGGTGGACTGCCACTCAGCATGCCAACTTAGTGGTTCGTTATGGTGAACACGAATGTAGATACTTATATATAATGTCTGTATATAGTGAATAAAAGCAAAAACAGTATGGTGGGAGGAGAATGTGGGTGAGTGAGGTATTGAGGGAGTGAGTGGCAGCGAGTGGCTGGCTGGTGTGTGGCGATCACTCCTCGTTACTTTTTGACTCATAATAGCAACTTAGTGGTTCGTTATGGTGAACAAAACATGCAGATACTTATATATAACCTCTGTATATAGTGTAATAACCGACAAAGTATTTGTTCACTGTTTGATGAACATAATTGAATCAACAATATGCATATTATATTTTTGAGTACAGCAATGATTCACTAATTTTATTATATAAATATATCACACAACTCACTATTGAATAATATTACAGCAAAAAAAACTACGAAAAATCAATCAAGAGACATTGAAATAATTAGGTAATTATCTCCTTGTGGCAACTCTGACCTGACAGCCGGCGAGCAACAGAACGTCTGGGACGCACGTTGAGTCAGTGCCTGTTTTTTGCCAGACTTCCCTACCCTATAGCGAGCAATATATGCACCTTAGGATTTTATTATTTTTCCCATGATCAGTGAACACAAATTAACAGATTTAGAAGAATTTTTTTTTTTTTTTTTTTTATGCGCCTGTGGGCGACACATGCTAAATAGCCAGGCACCATTTAAGGGTTAAACTGTGCCTGGGTGTGCGAGCTTGCTTTTTGTGAGTGTTTCCTTCAGGGGTTGCCGTTTCTTTGCTTTTCTGGGGAGTTCTGCCTTTCTTCTGTTCCTCTGCGAACGCTTGGGTGTGGATTTTTACGTTTTCTGTCTGCTACGGTCTGGGCCCTGGAGTTTGGGCTTGGTGTCCGTGCCTGTTTATGCTTGCCTTGTGTCCCTCTGTTTTTGGTCCATTTTGGCTGTTTCTGTGGGGATTCTGTTTGGGTGCTATGCTTTGCCCTTTCTGTGGTGTAATTCCACCGGCAAATGTGGTGGTTTCGGCTCCTCTGGGTTCCTTTGGGTTCTTTGGTTTCGTTCCAGTGGTTTTTTCCTCTTGGGCCCCTTTTTTGGAATTCAGGAGGCTTTTAGTTACCTCGTGTGTGACCCGGTTCTGCCTTCGGGGGTTCCAGGGTCTTCCTGGCTTGCAGGCTGCTCTTTTTGGGTCTTGGCACGTGTTGTGGTTGTGCCGGAGCCTTGGTTTTATTTTGTCGAGGTGGGCCTTTCGGTGCGGTTTTTGTGCTCTCGGTGCTTTCTTAGTCTGGCCGGCCCGGTGCTCTCTGCCCACCGGTCGGCGGCTTGTTTTTTTCTTTTCTTTCTTTATTTTTTTTATTTCAATTTATATATACTGTATAAACATTTTCTTTCGGATGGGGCTCTGATCCCTTCGCTGTTGACGGGGTGCTAGGGGGGAGGAGCCGGCTTGCTCTATTGGCTTGTGCTTGGTCCCGCAGTTCGTAGGTGTTTTTGGTCGTCTTCCAGCCTCTGATGGTGTCGGGTGGCTTCTCCTCGTTTGGGGGGGTTCGGGGCTGGAGGGTGGGGTTCTTCCCCTGCGCTTCGTCATGTCATCTTGGTGTGGGTGCGCTTGGACGTGGTAGTTTCGCCCCATCCTTTCCGGGGTTCCCACCTGTTCCAATGCTGACACGGGACTTTGCGGATCTGTGGTTTTTCTGGACTGAAGAAGCACCCTGAATTCTTTGCCCCTCTTCGGATGACTGTTGTCTCCGGTCCTGCTTCTGTTGGGGCCGGGTGGAGCCATCTCAGCAAGATGGCTTCAGGGTCAGTCAGGTTTGACTCGCAAGTCAACCCTGGCCTCGGGCTGGGCTTGGGGAGCAGAAAAATTCCCAGAATCCCATCAAGCGGGACCCACTGGAGCTCACTCAGAAAAAAGCAAGTGAAAAATTTCATTACATTCAATGTTTTTGTTTTTATGCTTTATGTGGCTACTGGAAGAGATGAGCATTCTCTTCCCATAGCTCATGGTAAGCTTTACCCACTAGTTTTCTCTAGAACATGAATATCTAACAAAATCTAACATTTCTAACATCTAGAACATGTTATTGGTTAACAACAAGGTTCCCAATTTCTGTTGGGTGAACAGATGCAAACAGTTAAGGATTGGTGCCTAATCAATTCTCCTTGGCAAGGATATGAACCTAGACCATACTATAAATGTAACAAATGAAATACAGTGGTACCTCCCATAACGAATTTAATCCGTTCCATGTTCGTCATGTGAAACGGACGTCATACAAAACGAGTGTCCCCCATGTAACCAGTGTGATGCACTGTGTTTATTGTGAAATTTCCCCAGTGTGCATGACATCAAATGTTCCCCAAAATATAATTTTTCTTTGTAAAATGATAAATTACCGTCCCTGAACATGTCTATGTAAAAATAATTACCAAATTCCACTTACTTTGGCTGTGAGGGCGTGGACAAGGTGCGCTGTGATGTCATCAGGGCCTGGTCGCCCGTGTGGGAAGCTCCCAGACACGGTCGCGCAGGCCATTCAAGCACCGCGTGTTGCCACAAATATACTTTCAAATATTTTTCCTATGCATTTCCAATGCGGTTTTATTTGTTTCTTTTATCGTATATGATGCATATTTGTGACCTTTACAATATGTATACAGTAGAATGTTCATAATTTTCCATGAAACTGTGATACATGTGTCAGTAATGTGTCCACAATAAATGTTTATTGTCACAATATTACGTGGTAAAAATTCACTAATATTACAATATGTACAGTTTCACATACTATTTACACAGTAACACACTGTATTACACACTCAGTACTTTGGAGGTGCATAATAGTCAACGAAGTAGTCCATGGTACACAGCGCGACTTTGCTTTCCTTGCACCAGCTACAGATAGATTTTTGTTTCCTGTTTCATCGTTATGTGTGCTTGCAAATAATGCACTCGCGTGCACCCTTGGCTTTAGTACTTGTAGGTGGTATGTAGCCAAGCTTGTAAAGCATAAAGTAGTATTGAAACGATTATAGGAAAAGCTCAATTTGTAAGGTAGTCTTGAAAAGATCGCTTTGTAAGGTCCCACACAGGAAGAGATTCAGCTAGCCTCAAAGAGTGTCCATCAGTCAGGAAAAGATTCAGGTATTCTTAAAAATATCAATGAACACCACCACCATGGAAGCCGCTAACACTGTTCATCTATGCTACTTGTATCAGATGCATCATCACTGAACGCAGAAAACGATTCATCTATGTATCATCTATATACATTAGAGATGGCAAGGGTGGGGCTCAGAGCTACACCTGGATACGCTCGCTGTATCATCCTCATAGGTGCTGTATCACAGGCATCCGACCGTTGTGTTAAGCCCTTATTGCGCCTAGCTTCCCCAATGTTATGACCCTTATGTTCTTCAAACAATAGGGTCTGAATTGCACTGACTGAGTACAGTCTTTCAACACCGTGTGGGACAGGTGTTTGAGAGCCAGAGGCATGTGTGCTACAAACGGTTGCTCACGCACTACTAACCCAGCCAGCAGCCCTTGTCTTTCATATTCGTTATAGCAAAAGGTTCGTTCAGTGTTTGTTGGGTAGGCTGCTCCATTATGACAATCTTTCTTTGTTTCAAATGTGTTCCATTTGTTTTGTATTTATCACTTACGTCTCAATAATGGAGCAGCCTACCCGACAAACACTGAACGAACCTTTATGACATTTGTCCATTTTTCAAATTGTTTCAACAGTTCTTTTATTTTTCGTTTTTTTTTTTTTAAGAAACATGGAGCAGTCGACCTGTAGACCACCGAACGAACCTTTTTGACATTTGTACTGGTTTTCAAAATTCTTCATTTTTTTTATTATTTACGTTTTTTGTATGTAAGAAACATGGAGCAGCCTACCTGCCGACCACCGAACGAACCTTTTGCTATAAGACAAATGAAAAATAAATATTGAACACATTTGAAGAAAGGAAAATGTCATAATGGTTTATTCAGTGTATGTAAGGTAGGCTTCTCCATTATTGAGACGTAAATGACAAATAAAAAACAAATGGAACACATTTGAAACAAAGAAAGATTGTTATAATGGAGCAGCCTACCTGCCGAACACCGAACGAACTTTTTTGACATTTGTTGTATATCAGATATTTCATTTCTTTTTTCCTACAAAAACGTCAATGCTTTGCAACATCTCAGCAGTCACCCTTTTATATCCCAGCATCATTAGCATCTTTAAACAAGAACAACAAAATTTATGTGCATCGTCGAAGGCGTCTAAGAATGTGCAAGCAGCAGCGCGACCCCACCATGTTGTGTTGACGTTACTCAAACCAGCGTTCGTCATACGGGACGATTTGACGCCGATCGGGCCGTTCGTTACCCAAAATATTCGTCTTTTGGGGCAATCGTTATGCGAGGTACCACTGTATTATTATTATTATTATTATTATTATTATTATTATTATTATTATTATTATTATTATTATTTCAGTATAATTATATAATTTTAACTGTTATTTGCATTTTAGTAATGGGGAAGATCAAGATGGAGGTTAAGAAAAAGACTTACCATCTTCAGCAGCATGGTAAAGTGAAGAAGCCATTAAAACAAGATTACTCTGCGAACATTATGAAGAAAGTCTCTAATATTAAAAAAAATTTGTGTGTGGAGACTGTAGATACTTTACATGGGAGCCATAATAAACAATTGTTGGATAATCCATCAAAAAATAAGCGGAAAAAGAATAAAAAGGAAAGCAAAAATAAATTTAGAAAATTACAAGATAATGAAGTCTCCAGCACAACACCCTTCATAATTGACCCGGTAAGTTCATTCCTTGAGGTTACCTTGAGATGTTTTCGAGGTTTAGCGTCTCCGCGGCCCGGTTGTCGACCAGGCTTCCTCGTTGCTGGACTGGTCAACCAGGCTGTTGGATGCGGCTGCTCGAAGCCTGACGTATGAGTCGCAGCCTGGTTGATCAGGTAATTTTTGGTCAGGTAGCCTTTGTATCCATAATCGAGCATCTCGCACATTTTGTTATGATTTTCTTTGTTTACTCTAGATCATGAAATCACAGCACTATAGTAAGCACAGTGTCTGCACTATAGTTAGTGTACAACACTATAGTTAGCACTTAATGTCTTGTTTAGAAATATTTATCTGGATGTTTAAAAATGTAATAAAAGTTTAAAAATGTTATTATACAGTACTCTATAACATTTGATGAGAGGGCATGAATGAATGCTTGACATATTTATGATGTGTCATTTCATAGGAGGGAACTGTATGCCTTTAAATGTTTACTGAAGGGTAATGGTGCTATGTGATGCTATTGTATATACTGTACTTGCCTAATTGTGATTGCTGGGGGTTGAGCTTCAGCTCTGTGTTCCCACTTCTTGACCTTCAGTCAGTTGGTATACAGGTTCCTAACCCAATTGAACTTTATCATATTCTAATTTGGAAATATTTAAGATGTCTAATTCAACAATTTCACTTCATAATGTATACCATCTATTCACTACTGACACTGAAAAAGTTCTTTCTAATATATGTGGCTCATTCAAGTACTTTACTCCATTTTCATCTGTACCATTGTTCGTGTACCATCCTAACAGTTTCCCTGAACATTTTTTCATGGTAATGGCTCCTCCAACTCTTGTTTTTTCAGTGCCACAAGGCATAATTCCTTAGTATTTCTTGGTAGCTCCTATACCTTGGTTCTGGTACTGTATTGTAAAAAATTTGGGGAATGGATGGGAGTGTCTTGTTTCAATATCATTAATATACCATATATTTATTGTATTGTTCTCATATTTTCTGGGGGGAGCCCTGTCAGCTCCCCAGAGCTATCTAGGCTGATATCAAAGTCTAATGTCAGACTTTGGCATCAGTCATGTGTATAGAGTTCTGTGGGCCTACCGGGGACCATAAACCAGAACCTGGCCCCCTCAAGAGAGGCATGAGGAGCAATGGCCTATAGAAATCCCCCGTGTGATTGGAAGCATTCTATGTCCGCCATCGACCGGGTTAGGCAACCAGAAAGATAGGCGTTCCAAAACAAACCCCTATTCAAGTGAAAATTGCTACAAAAAGCCGGACAAAGTGGATAGAACTCCCAAACAGAAACGAGCAAACAAATATGACGTCACACGTCGCCGCGCCTCCGTCTGAGCAGCTCCCCCCCCCCCTCCCTAGGAAGGGGGAGGGGGAGCCCCAGACCCCGCGGTGGTGCACTAGCCAGGAGATATTCTTTAGTACTCAGGCTGCATGCGCCTAGGGCTTCCTTCCCTAGGTGCCAGGTAAGTACTGCCCTTGGACCTTGGGGCCCCACCTTCTACAAGTGCCTTGGGTTCTGCCTCTGTTAGGCCGTATACTGCTCAGTTTTTGGCTGCCCTTTGTGTGCTAGGGTGTTCTGTCTCCCTTGTTTGCCTCAGGGTAGGGGCGGTTTGCACTGGTAAGGGGCGCAGGATACTGCACAGCTTGTTTTCCCCAATCATAGCAGCCGGCTCTGTTTTGCCTGGGTACTCTGTCCTCTTGCAGGGGTTTTCTTTTTCTTTTTGTTTGCCTGCCTGGTGGGGGGGGGGGCCTGCTTTGGTTATTGCCCCATGTGTACCGAGTACGTTTCTTTATTCCGGTGGTTCCCCTGCTAGGTCCCCATGAGTGTACACTTCCCAGGGGGTTCAGTTCTTAGAAAGTTGTTTCGTAGACTTGGGTGCCGGTTAGGAGTACCCTGCCTGGGCTTCCCTGAGCGTGAGTTCCATCTCAGGACCCTGGGAATCCCCACTTGGGCGCATGGGTTCGATGGATGTGACCCCTGAGTTCCCTATTGCCTTGTGCACGTTCGAGGGTTTCTCTGTCCCCTTGTTTCAGGATGACTCACTGTTTTTGTCTCCGTCTGCTGCCTGTTTGGTCTGGGGCACCTTCGACCTGGAGTCCTGCGAGTTTTGTTACTTGTTTGTGACTCGGTTACCCAGTCTTATGCTGACTATGCGGGTGCAGGTAGCATGGGCGTTGCACGTTGGGTTCAGGTGGTTGCAACGCGCTAGGTTGTTTGCTCCCCGGAAGCCCCGAGGCTGCCCTATTTTGATTGTTGTGACGGGGCTTGGGGGTGTTGGTTGCTTCGGTTTCGTTTCCGTCCATGCCCCCTTGTCTTTCCCTTTTTGTGGTTTAGTCTGACCCCCACTCCCCTTCCTCCCTGCATTCGGTTCCTCACCATCTGTGGGTTCGGGGTTGGGGCAGGAATTTGATGGTCTTGAGACTCGGGCAGTCTCAGGGATTTTCCCTTCCTGGGTAGTGACGGAGGAATTTGAACCTGTTCCTCCAGCCGTATTGTATGAGTCTGCCAGTGGGCTCCCTACCTTAGTATTTATTTGGCTACCCCAGCTTTTTCTTGTGAGGCTGGGGCGTTGAGGGGAACGGCTCAGTCCTGGGGCCTGCTGTGGAGGTTCGCGGGGCTGGGAAAAGGCTGACTTGGGGGGCCTTGGGCCCTGTTGGACCCTGCCGGGGTTTTACACCCTCTGAGCGGGGTTTGCGGTTATGGGGAGTGGGGTTTTTTCTTTCCCCCCCCTCCATGTACAAGTTGTTGTTCCAGTCGGTTCTGTCGGTTCCGTCCTATCAATGGGTACTCTTCTCCGTTTTCTCACCCCTTCTTCTCTGGGACGCGACTTCTCCGTCATGTCGGGGTCATGTTCCCTTCGTATCGGGGTTCTGCATGACCTTTGGTCTCGGGTGTGACTGCCTTTATGAGCCTTCAGTGATTTTGTGTTTGCTTCTGAAGGATCTCGAAGGTTCGGGGAAGTCTTCGAATCTTCCCGTATTATTGGAACATCTGTCATCTTGAGGTGAGGCTTACCTCCAGTCCTTTCTTTGACTCGTTGATCCTCTTCTGTGCTGCTTCTTGGTTTTCGGTACTGTCTCGTTCTTTTGTAATTATATCTTCTATCCGTCCTCTATCTCGGCACTGCTAACATTCCTTAAATACTCCTAGTTGGGGCCCTCCCTGCCGGGCGGGGTTGTTCGGTTCGAACCTCATGCCTCCTGCGCATGCGCCGTGGGAGTTTTTGTTATGGACGGTGTACAAAAGTGTTGGTGTTCCACATCCTTTTTCTTTCGAGTGCTTCACCTCTCTCGCTCGTCTTATCTCTCTAGTCCGGGCCCCGTAGATATTGGGGGTGTTCTTGATTACCAATATGGGGAAGACACCTAGTTTTTCTCTGCATACGGGTGTGGGGCGCCGCATTCGCCTCTTCCCTTCTCTTCTGCATGTGAGGCTCTTGCCTTATTCCACTAGTGGTGCTCCCAGATTATTCTTGGCTACAATGTGTCATGACGCATTAGTGCCTGCGCTCTGCAGTTGAGTTTATGCCGACGGGTGTCTCTTTCTGCCTGGCGCTGGTTTGTGGTTTTTGGATGAGTGTTGGGGAGTAATTGCAGTGTTATGTTTAGCCCATTGCGTGCTTCTTCCTGTGGCCTTCCTTTTCCATCTGTGTTATTTGCTACACGGTAGGGCACGGCCCTGTCTTTTGTGGTCTTATCTTGGACACTCATTCCTTGGCCGTCATGCAGTGCCTGGCTGAGCCCTGCCATATACTGTGGCTTATACATGCACCAAATCCACAAGGGCCGTGACGAGGATTTGAACCTGCATCCAAGAGCATCCCAGACGCTGCCTTAATTTGTTCATTTGATTTGTTCATTTCAATTTATTCATTTGATGCGTCACACAATTGTGATTTCTGTGTCCAATTGCACCAATTCGCGAGCTGTCTGTGGCGTGCTTCACCTCCGACCTGCTTTTATGCTGCTTGAGCCGTCCTGGTTCTTGGATTGGGTGCTCTCTTCTCTTCTCTTCTCCTCGGTTTGTTGTAGCCCCTTCACTTCTGGATTGTTTTCCAAGGCTCTTTTTCTTGTTGGCGTTGGCCTCTGGGGGTCGGGTCGGGGGCTTCATGCTCTCCTCTGATGCCTGGGTTTCGGCTCTTTTGATTCTCCTGGTAGGTTTGTTTGCTTGCAGCCGTCCCCTCCTTTTCTGGCGAAGACTGACACGGCTGCTTTCCAGAGAGGTCCTTGGGTTGTTGATGCTTGGTTGGTCTGGCCAGGGGTGCATCGTGTGTTGCATGAAGCATGAGAATGGTTGCGGTGATTCGTTGTTCTTTGCGTGCCACGGCTGCTGTGACCGGGGTCACGCTTTGGGTTGTTCCGGTTTCCTTTCTTCTTTGTTCCAGGGTGCAGTTCTCTCGGGTCATCTGCGGGGTGGTTTGGTCCTGCCAGCCTGCTGTCTCTCCCTGTTGCCCAAGTCGTTCGTAGGTTGCTATGCGTTCCTTCATTGACGTTCCTGGGCCTTGTCAAGCCTGTGTGGCATTGGGTTGGCAGTTGCAGTTTTTGTTTCCGCTTCGAGTTGGGGAGTGAGCGACTTCCGCCTCCAGGGTTAGGTCCCTCTTGTTTTCGTCTTTGGGTAGGTAGCTGCAAGGAGCCGATGGGGCTCCCCCCAAAAAACTAGCGTTGAATGTAATGAAACGCCATTTTCTGGGCGAGTCCTGGAGGCTTCCTGGCAACCCACCCTCCCTCCGGTTGGCGTTTTTTTCGCGCTTTTTGATATCCAGCCTCAGAACGGGTGTGAATGGCCGGTGCGGGGTCATTTAAGCCCCCTTCCCCCAACCAGGGAGGGAGGGGGGAGCTTCGTAGACAGCAGTGCGGCGACGTGTGAAGTCATATTCATTTGCTCGTTTCTGTTTGGGGAGTTGTATCCACTTATTCGAGTTTTTGTAGCAATTTTCACCAGAATAGGGGTCTGTTTTGGGACGCTTACCTTTCTGGGTACCTAACCCGGTCAATGGCAGACAGAATGCTTCCAACCACATGGGGGTTTCCATAGGTCATTACTCCTCGTGCTTCTGTGAGGGAGCCAGGTTCTGGCTCATTGTTCCCGGTAAGCTCACAGAACTCCATACACACGACTGATGTCAAAGTCTGACATTAGCATATCAGCCTGGATAGCTCCTGGAGCCTCCGGAACTTGCCCAGAAAATGGCATTTCATTACATTCAATGCTGGTTTTTTCTATTTAATGCCTCTTCACGACCATTAAAATGAGGGAAAAAGGATAATTATGATAATTCAATCTGCATAAATGATATAGAATATTAGGATTTGTCTCCAGAATCAATGATGTTGATCTTTACTCGTTACATGTATCTCATACATTTTTTCTTCAGATACAAAAATCTTCAAAGCCTTCAGTATTAATGTCGTCCACTGCTCTGAAGAATCAGTGTGTAAATTTGTCTCTTCTGTGGATAAATTACAAGCAACGTTCGACTCCACTTGTCAAAGCTCAGTCAGACTGGTACATGCAGGTAAGAAGTAAAGTACCTCTAATAGTTAATTTAGATAAACAGATATGACCTTTTGTAATTTGTGAAGATTATATAAAGGGATTCATTCCAGTTCCTACTGATAATGTGCCCCAAGGTAAGGTAACCGAGGGATAGAAGAATATTGTACAATGTTAAATGCTTTGATAAAACTAATATGATTACCGGTAAGTCATTAGCCAATGATGAACATCAGCTAATGTAATCAAAATTTGGCTTTGAGGGAATATGAAAAGTGAGGGAAAAGAAAAGTAAGAAAATGATCTATGCTATTCTTTTACCTATACAAAAGGTCTCTGTCCTCTGGACAAGGTTCATGTTAATAAGGTAGACTCATTCTCAATATCAGAACCTAAAGACTATTTTAACACTTTTGCGAAACGGCGTTTGAAAAAAAAACTTTGCCCAAGTGAAATGAGTGTTTTGGCGATTGAGCTGCAACATTTAAAAGTGTATACTCTTTTGACTGTCCTGACGTTAATTTTCGATGTACGTTTTTCATTTTTGTACCGATGTGCTCGCAATAGAATGTTCTAGAAGGAACATAAGTATAAAATGTCACCAAAACATAAGTTAGATCAGCACCAAATAAAAAAATATGTCGTTGACTAGCCGTGAGCGCCAGACAGCAACGAAATGTTTCTACTATCTTCAGGGTTGTCAACTCCACACTTGTCCTACAGGGTTAATTTTGGTATCACTGAAATCACAATAAAGTTCTCTACACATACATAAGTACTGGTATATAAATATAGACTCAATGTCGCAACTGACCTACAAGAGTGTGGGAAGTGGCCGAAGTGTTACCCGCGGCGGCATATTGGTGAAACCCGCATTGAAAAGTGTATATTCAATTCACTGTCCTGACAATTTTTTTCGATGTACGTATTTCATTTTTGTACCAATGTGTTCGCAATAGAATGTTCTAGAAGAACATAAGTATAAAACGTCACATAAGGATGCGTTCGACCGGCAACAAATATAAAAACTACGTCGATCATACTCGTCGTGTCAATAATACAATTGTTTTACCACGATGATTCACTGCCATGCCGTTCTCCCAAATAAGCTCTTCGGCTATTAGAGAGAGAACGTAAATTTCATGGCAAACATTTCTAAATTATCCCCAAGTAGATCGGATTGAAATTGGAATTTATACAAATATTTATTCTCGTGACTCCCGTCAGAGTCAGCTTTGCGGAACCCGCACAAAACTTAGTGACGCGCTCGCGTGCCACTGAGTGGCGAAAGTGTTAAAATGGTCCCTATTGTGTTTTAACCACTGCACTGCATGAAGTACCTTTTGGCACTCTTGAGTTTTTTTTTAATTAGGTTATATTTTAATGCAGTATTTTTTAATGTTTTCATTACTCTTTGTGTTTTAAAATGGAAATACAATAGTTGAGTTTGGAAACATTTTGACATTGACTTTACCTAAATATTTATAAAAACAAAAATATGTCTTTGACAATTGCACTAAGATGTTTTTGCGAAAAAGCAAGTGCGCAATGAAGTGGCTAAGGGAGCTGGGAGCTTACTGAATATAGCTCAATCCAAACCAAAATGATCAACAAAGATTCCTATTATAGGTGTCGCTGGGTTGGAGTGCCACCAGCACAACAGCCTCCAGATCTTTCTCGTTATATGTTTACTGAAACTCGCACATTGCTGCAAATAAAGGAGAGAAAAGAAAGTGAGGAACCAAGTGCAACCAAATGGCATGATTCAGAAAATACCTTTGATGTCAGCATGGCCATATTTCTGAGCCCACGAGGGCTCTGAGCACTAATAACATGGAAGACTGGATGCTAATGGAGGATTAGTTGGATTACCCTTAACTAAAAGTAGCATTAGACTTGACTGTCCTATAATAGCCTTGGGCTTTGATTTCATCACAAGACATCGGATTGTGACAATGTGGTTTGGCTCAGGGAGTACCCCGAATGTCAGCCCAGGACATGTTGCCAAAAACAGCAGCCAAAGCCGCAAACTTGCGAACGTCATGGGCTCGGGGAGATGTGGATGATGCGGAGATGAACCCTGCGGACGACCTGGAAGACCCGCGTCCTGGAACAGGGAAGAAGGAAAACTGGGTCCACCAAAGCGTGTCCCCAGCCACCGAGGTTATGGCGCGCAAATAATGGCGAAAACCTGCAACCGGACACAATACATGATACACGTATTGTGTCCGGTTTGGGTCCTTGGTCTCCCATTTGGTCTGCTTGTCTGCTTGCCAGGGGTGTGGTTCTTTCACAGCTCGCCGGGTTTGGGTTCCTGGTGAACTGGAGAAAGTCCCATCTGGTTCCGTCTTGAATTCGGACTGGACCTTGCCCAAGATTCGCAGATAGCATCCTTGTCTCTCCCAGTGGCAGCGTTGCTCCAGCTGCCGTTCTGCTGTCTGCCTTTTTTCTGAGGGGGATCCCGGGTCACTCGGCAGTTGCTTGAGCAGCTGTGTGGAAGTCTAAACTTCGCTGTGATCATTAACCCACTGGGTCGGGTTTGTCTGCGGTGTCTGGTCTGGTTCCTTTGGGGCCATCCCTTCTGCTGCTCTCGTGATCACTGGCTTCATCCCCGTGGGGGCCCTTGCATCGATTGCTGCTTCTCTGGCTTCCTCTTCTAGCTTTTCGGGGTTTGGTGCCTTGGTGCCTCCCAGATCCCTGCCTTCATGTGTTCGAGGATGCCTCCTCTCTCAGCTGGGGCTTTGTGACCGGTGCTCACTGGGCCTGGCCAGGGGAGTTTTTCCGCCGGGCTCATAGCACGGTGCGGGAGTTTGCGGCAGTGTAACTTTGTTCTGCGTCTGATTCGGCTCTCGAGGCTCTACGATCTGGCTGTTTTCGGACTGCGCTCTGGTGAATTCATTGCCTGAACCGTGAGGGGGGGGGGGGTCTGCAGTCCTTGGCCCTTTGGGGCTGGTCTCTTTGAGTGGCTTTCTGCTGAGTTCTCGGGGTTTTGCTCTCAATGCGATTCATATCAGGGGCATGTCCAACGTCCTGATGGACGGCCTGTGACGGTTCATCCCCCGTCTCCAAAATGGACGGTCGACGCCAACTCCTTCAGTTGGCTCTGCCGAACATTCGGGTTCCCGGATGTGGACCTCTTCACGCCGGCATAGTTGCGGTGTCTTCCATTCTATGTTCGCGCCTTTCCCCGACTGCAAGGCCATCGTGGTACACACTTTTCTGCAGAACTGGTCAAGGTGGGTTTACCTGTACCTCTTCCCTCCAACTCAGGCTGTTGCTTCAGGTTCTGGCTCAGTTCGAGTCCTATCTGGGAGGATTCTCCTTCTGGCCCCATGGTGGGCGCCTGTCGGCTGAGTGGACAGCGCTTCAGATTCGTAGTCCTGAGGTTCCGGGTTTGATCCCTGGTGGAGGCGGAGACAAATGGGCAAAAGGTTTCTTTCACCCTGATAATCCTGCTCACCTAGCAGTAAAGAGGTAACTGGGAGTTAGACAGCTGCTACGGGGCTGCTTCCTGGGGGTGTGTAACCAAAAGGAGGCCTGGTCGAGGACTGGGCCGTGGGGACACTAAGCCCCAAAATCATCTCAAGATAACCTTAAGATAAGATGGTGGCCGGCCCAGCCTTCGTTTCAGGCGCTGCTTTCTCAGTGTCCAAACCCGGGGCATTTTCTGCGGCTCCGCCTCTTTCAGCAGATCGGGCCAGTGATGTACCGTGCTGGTACCTTGAGTTTCTGCTGCGGGTGTATCACCATCTCTATTGTGATAGGGCGACTTCTCTAATGTTGTCCCACCAGTGGTCTTCTTCTCGGCTGCAGTATGAAGTCTCATGGCGGTATTTTCGCCACTTCCTTTCCCTGCGTAGGTTGTCCTAGATGTCGGTTCGTGTTGTGTTAACATTTCTTTCTTGGCTTTTTCTAGATCTTATGCCGAATACTGTCATCCCCAGAACCTGGGCCCATGGTACCTGTTAGGCTCAAACTCCGTAAGACTGGATCCCCAGACTAATATAGCTAATATCAGTCTGATAGCTCCAGGGAGCCTCTGGAGGGCTACCTAGATAATGGTGTTTCATTACATTCAATGCTGGTTTTTAATTTCTAATTACAATATTCCACAATTGTTGATTTGTAACTGAAGCATTAATAAATATTATTTTCTTGTAGCTTATGAATGAAGAGCCTGAGAAATTACCTACTGATTCATATACAAAGCAGAAACTGAAAGACTTAGCTGGTGAAATTCTCAAGCATGATGTTATTAATTACAACCAAAGTAAGTGCTGTAGTTATATTTTTGTTGTATGTTTCAACTTTATTGAATTGCAGTATTCCATATTATTATTTGTTTATCAGTCTTAAATGCTTCAAACACTGAATTTAACAGCAAGGCATATAAAATGTCAACAATACAAAATTATCAATATAATTTTGTTATAAAACGAGTGAAAGACTATTCACTAAAAAGTATTTTGTATCCTGATTGATGATTCTGTTATCCTGTAATTAGTACTTAAGAATGATTTTGTTTACTAAAACTATATGCAATATCATTAACCCCTAAGCTGCTCTGAACTATTTGGCTTTCAACACCCACAGGCGCCAAAAAAAAAAAAAAAAAAAAAAATCGTCTTATAAAAGTGTTCATTTGTGTTCCCTGATCACGGGAAAAATAATAAAAAAATCATAGGTGACGTATTTTGGCCGCAATAGGGCGGGGAAGTCTGGCAAAAAACCCAGCGTTGAATGTAACGAAACGCCATTTTCTAGGTGTGACCTGGAGGCTCCCCGGAACTATACCGGGCTGATGTGTATATATTAGACCGTGGCAACAATCAATCGAAGGAGTTCTAAGCCTACTGGGGACCAGAGCCAGAACCTGGCCCCCTCAAGAGAGGCACGAGGTGCAATGGCCTAAAGACACCCCGATGTAATTGAAAGCAGTCTTTGTCTGCCATCTACCAGGTCAGGCACCCAGAAAGGTAGGAATTCCAAAACAAACTACTGCTGGTCAAAAATTGTGAACTGAAAGCCAAACTGGCAAAGAGAACTTGCCAATTAAAAACAAGAAAACAAATATGATGTCACCACAACCGCCGCGCATCCGTCTGTGCAACCCCTCCTCCCCGGGAGGGGGACGGGGGGTCCCAGACCTCCACGCTGGCAACTCTGCTCAGTTCAGAGGCTGATTATTAAATAACGCGAAAAACCGCCGACCAGAGGGAGGGAGTGATGCCAGGAAGCCTATGGGACTCGCTCAGAAAATGATGTTTCTTTACATTCAACGCTGGTTTTCTCTTTAGAGAGGCCTTTTGGCTCCCCGGAGCTACCTAACCAAAGAAAAGAGGAAAAGGGACTCACTCGGGAGGTGGTCGTCACTTGCTCCTCAACTCAAAGTCGAGACAACAGGCCGTAACCTGCAACCCAAGGTTATACACACCTGAGAAGACCTAGGAACATTAACATGGTAACGTACAGCCAGGACCCTGTTCGACCTCCAAAAGCCCTGTGCCCGAAGATAGGCCGGGACATATTACCAAAACAGCAGCCGAACGTAGAACTTAACAACGGTGTGGGCACGGGGATAGACCGCAGGCTGGCTGGACCAAATAAACCTACGGACAACCTGGGAGACCCGCGCACTGGAATAAGGAAGAAGGGAAACTGGGTCAACCCAAAGCGCGTCCTCTGCCACAGAAGCCGTGGCACACAAATAACAGCAAAGAGCCACAAACAGACACAAAACATGATGTACCCCTGGCCGAACCAACCAAGTATCAACAACCCAAGAACCTCTGCGGAAAGCAGCAGACTCATTGTTTGTCAGAAAAGGAGGAGACGGCTGCAAACGAAGAAAAGAGCACCAGGACTGAAAGAGCAGAAACCCCTGTGCCGGAGGAGAGCATAAAACTCTCTGACCCGACCCTCAGACCAATTCCAACAAGCAAAGAGCCATAGAAAAACAGTCCTGAACCAAGAGGGCCATCACGAATGGAGGAGAAGAGAGCACCCGGTGCAACGACCAGGGCGGCTCAGGTGGGGCATGAGTAGGCCGGAGGTGAAAACAATGCCCGAGAAAGCTTGCGGAATAGAGCAGAAGTGACATCCACCCCAAAAGCAAGTTGCAGCGGCTCCGCCAGCAACGCCTGAAACTGAGGCGACAGTTTCTGGCATAAGATGACGGTCCTGAAACAACCAAGAGAGAAAGGACAAAACAACCCAACCAGGATTCGAAGACAAACTACGAAGAGACAGAGTGCCGAAAGGACCGCCAGGAAATCTCGTACTGCCGTCGAGACGAAACTCGCAAGCAGGACACCAACTAAGCCACCTGATCACCAGTACAAGTGGTGATAAAACCACATCAAAAAGACCAGACGCGAAAAGCAGAGGAGAAGATCGTACCAGCCACGTAACGGACTGGACTGATCTGCTGAAAGAGGCAGAGCCGCGGGAAGACCCTTGGGTTCGGATATCGAGCAAGAAGCACCTGAAACCAGGGCTGGGTCGGCCACCAAAGAACCAACAGGACCATCGTCTCCTAGTAAGTCTCTCCAAGTGAGCCAGGATCCGGAGCAACATCCGAACCGATGGGAAGAGGTACATGTAACCTCTACTCGACCAGTCCAGCCGAAAGGCATCAAGCCCGGCGGTCGAAAGGTATTGACCATCGGGAGTCGATGCCTTTCTGGCTGAACTAGGACGATGCAGATGGTATTTTTTTTTTTCACATGCAAAATCAAATTCAAAAACATCCTCAAGTATTGGACCTATTCAGTATAGTCCTTTATACAGAAAGTATACTCCGTTCTCGCATTCCTAATAATGCTGAAACTTTCGAAAAGGTGAAAAATCTGTCACCTATCATATGCATTAGCCACAAACGGCCACCATTTTCAGAACATCCTTTTGTTTTAGCTAACCAGTCTAAGCTTAGGGAAATTGAAAGTATGTGTTGTCTACAGTTAACAAGTGACTGCCCCAACACTTGTAAGGGACAAATTCCACCATCTGGATCGTCATTTTGGACCCAGTCAATAACTGTTAAGAGTGCTGCTGGAGAGCCCAGACTCATTGTCCTCACTGAGATTACTTTGAAAATATATAGCTTACTTAATCAGTAATGCCCTGCTTGAACAAGTATTTTCAAGAGTATCGTCTGGGAAAACTCGACTGAGAAATTTAATGGAACTTCAGCTTTTGACATCAATCTTGATAATCAAAACATACCTTGAAGAAAAAGACACTTGATATTTTCAGTTTCAGTGATAAAATGAGACTGCAATATACAAAAATGAGGTTGTGGATGCACATGAAGAAGATCTTTTTGATAGTCTTCAACTGTGAAGACATGGAGGGACTCCACACACATATATAATATAAAAAATGTTAGAATTGGATAACTTATTAATATCTGCTACATGAAGCATAATTTACCAGGTAATTTCTGCTAAATGCAGCAAATAATAGCAAGTTTTCCAATTATCACGTTCTCTAGGGGAAGCCCCGTCAGCTCCCTCGAGCTATCCAGGCTGAAATGGATATAGTATTAGGTTTCTGGCACCAGTCAAAGTGCGTGGAGTTCGGGCCTACCGGGAGACCACGAGCAAAAACTTGGTCCCCTCAGAGGCACGAGGAGCAATGCCCTATAGAAACCCCTGTGTGGTTGGAAGCATTCTATGTCTCCCATCGACCGGGTCTGGATGTCTGCATGCTCCTAGGGTTTCCTTCCCTAGGTGCCCTGTAAGTACTGTTCTTGGGGGCCACCTTCCATAAGTCACCTTGGGGTCTACCTCTGCTGTGTCTTTTACTGCTCAGTGATAGACCGCCCTTTGAATCAGCTGGGGTTTCTGTTTACCCCTGTTTGCCTCTGGGTAGGGGGGTAGTTTTCGTCACTGGTTCGGGCGCAAGGTACAACGCAGCTAGTTGTAACCTCTCATAGCGGCCGACTCTGTTCTGCCTGGGCACATTGTCCTCTTGCGGAGTTTCTTTTTCTTTTCTCTGCCTGGTGGAGGGTCTGCCTCTTGGTTTGTCATATCCTATTGTTATTGTTGGTCCTCCACTAGGTCCTCCGCAGGTGTACACATCTCGGGGTGCAGCTGTTAGCCGTTTGCTTGGTAGTTTTTTTTTTTTTTTCTACCACAGATGTGGCCACACAGTTACAATGCTAACCAGCATATATACATTTTCTTTTGTCCTCCATGGACAGGGTTAGAGATGTGTTAAACATATAGTTCAAGGGTTTATTGAACAATCAACCACAGAAGGTGAAGCCTGGTAGTTTTGGGGCACCGGTTAGCTGTACCTGAGGCGCCTGACAGCTGGATGGACAGCGCCTCGGATTCATAGTCCTGAGGTTCCAGGTTCGATGCCCGGTGGAGGTGTGCTTGGGAGTTTGTCCCCGAGAGACCATGCCACTGGGGTGGAGAGCCTCGCTTAAGGCTATTCACGGGTCTTTGACTCCTGTCCTTGTGCCCTGGGCTGGGGACGTTCTGTTGGTTGTGATGGGGAACTTTGGGGCTCTCGTATTTGTTTGTGACACACTGCAGTCACCAGTCATAGCCGGATTGTTTTGGCTGTGCGTGGCATCTGTCTGGCAAGGACCTCAGTGCCTGGGTGTCATACTTGGTTAGCTGCCTTCAGGTCCTGGTAATCCCCTTGCAGGTCTTTGACATGGTTCATTTGGCCCGTTGAGCCAGCACTCACCATTTTAAAAAATTTTCACATTGCTGAGCAGCCTCTAAGTCACTTGAGGAATCTGAAATGTTTATGGCTGGGAATGAGTGGAGACCAGACTGCCAAAGTGTTAAAAAGTAACTATGAATATTTATGTTTCAGTTGAAGAAAGAGGCTCTAAAATGCAGGAGGTAAAGTTCAGGAAGACTGTATTGTCACATGGAACCTCACGAGATAAAGTGGCTGCTCTTGTCCTTAGATGTATGGAAGCTCCAGTTCACTCCCTGAATCACCTCAATTCCCTTATTGCTATGGTTACAGCAAAATCCAAGAGTGGGTATGAAGATGCATTGAGTAAGTATAATATTGTACCTGCTTGTAGATACAGTACAGTACTTACATTGTACATTTCACCTCTGGTTACACCGGGTATCTATTTCCAGATGTATGTTCAATCCAATTTGGGTGGTATTTCTGAGGGGAGCCCCGTCGGCTCCCTGAAGCTAACCAAACTGATGTGTGCTTTATTAGTGTGGGGTCATCAGTCACTAGAAATCCTTAGGCCTACTGGGGACCACGAGCCAGAACCTGGTCCTTTCAGGGAGGAGCAAAGAGCAATGGCAAATGATCACTTTACATTTAAAGTAATGTATGTCATATTCCACCATTGACCAGGGTAGTTACCCAGAAAGATTGGCGAATCAAAACAATCGACTAGCTGGTAAATTTGCGACCTACAGCCAAAAAGCGCAAAGAAACTCCAATTAATAGAAAAGAAAACTAGCAAACTATCGTGAACTAGTAGTCACGCTGGTTAGCCCCTTCCCCCCCAGACAAGAGGGAGAGGGAGCCAGCCTAGCAGGCTGGCCTCTCACCAACTCGGTTCTCGTCTGATGTGCTTGGCGGTCGGACGTCACCTCTAGCCTCGTTTTCCTGTTTGGGATTTTGCCCTGTGTGGCTGTGGCCAGGTGTTCTTTGTACCTGGAGCTACATGCGCCCTAGGTGCTCCGTAAATACTACCCTTACATTTCAGGGTTGACTTCCCTGGACGTTCGTGACTCACTTTCCATTGGGGGAATTCGTCGCTTGACAGGGTCTTCACCCTTGGGCTAAGTCGGGGGTCTGGGGCTTTCCATCTTGCCCTGGGTAGGAGAGTGTTATTGGCTGGGGCTGTGGTTGGCGCAGTCTCCCATTCCTATGCAACGGCCGATGTTTCTCTCTGGCTGCTAGTTTGCGTGGGGTGTTGTTTCGGGGGCTTTTTTTTTTTATTTTTATTTTGGGTCCTTTCCCTCTTTTGGTGGAGGAGGTTTGCTTAGTGACCTTTTAGGCCAGCCTTGGTTGTGTTGACTCTCCTCCGCAGCCCTTGAGGTTTCACCCCTACTACTGGTAGTCGGTTTGCCTGTCTACAAGCAGGAAGTCTACCAGCTTAGCTGGCCACAGTGCCTGGACTTCCCATAGGGCTGCATGCCCTGCGGGTCCTGGAAAACCCTCAGTGGGCTTGGTTGGTAACATGGATCCGCCCAAGTCCACTCTCGCCTTGTGCGATGTTGAAGGTTCTTCGTTTTCTCTCTGCCTATGGTGACAATCACCCTTTCTGTCTCCGCCATGCTGCCTGAAGAAAGGCAGGGTCGGTGACACCTTCAACCCAGAATCTTGCAAAATGTGTTCTCCACTTGTGTTTTAATTTACACATTCCTCGTCTGTGGATGAGATGTTTCAGGCTGCGGCGGTACCGTTGCAAGCTCTCTTCTCCTCTTCACAACACGCCAGGTTGGTTGCCCAGTTGGAGACCCCGGAGCTGTCCTGTTTGGGTTTTAGGGCCCGGGATTTGGGGGCATAGGTTGCTTCAACCTTGGTTTTGTTCGTGCTCCCATTTCCCTTCCAGGTGGGTTTGATTCGCCCTGCTCCTCTTTCCCTGCTTCCGGCTCCCAAAGGTCTGAGGGTTTCGGAGTTGGGGCGGGGTTTATTGGGATAAGACTCAGGTGGCTTCTGGGGCTGCCCCTTCTGATGCAGGCACGGAGATAGTTCACCCCGTTTTTCTTGCTGAGGCTTCTGGTTCATTCCAGCCACATTCCTTCTCAGAACCTTTCCCTTGGATGCTGCCTTTTCTTCAGGGGTGGTGGGCATGGAAGAGGGCTCTGCCCTGAGGCCTTCATTGGGGGTTCCCGGGGCTTGGAGGGAGTCCGCTTGGAGTACCTGGGCTCCTTTTGACCCTGTTTGGGCCCTTGTGCCTTCTGGGCAGAAATTGCTTCTACAGGGGAAGGAGTTTTCATACCCTCTTCTTCTTGTATGAATTTGAGTATGGTGCGGCACTACCCTGGGTTCATTTCCGGGTGCCTTTGGGTTCCCTGTACTCGTCTTTCCAAAGGGAAGGTTTGGGAGGTCCTTGGTGTCTCCCTCCTGTGAGACATGGTTTACACCTCAGTGATGGATCTGGCCTCTTTCGAGTTTGGGTCTTCTTTCCAGTATTGGGTGTGTTATGAGGTGCCGGAGGCTTCCTGACTGGCACACTGCCCTTTTCTGGGGGGAACCCCTATGGCTACCCGGAGCTTACTAGACTGATATGCTAATGTCAGACTTTGGCATCAGTCATGTGTATGGAGTTCTTGTGGGCCTACCGAGGACCACGAGCCAGAACTTGGCCCTCTCTAGAGAGGCAAGGGGAGCACCCATCCAAGTACTAACCAAACCCAACGTTGCTTAAGTTCGCTGATCGGTCGAGAAGCGGTGTTCTCAACGTGGTATGGCCGTTGGCAAAGGGGGAGCAATGGCCTATAGAAACCCCCATGTGATTTGAAGCATTCTATGTCTGCCATCAACCGGGTTAGGCGTCCCAAAACAAACCCCTATTATGGTGAAAATTGCAACCAATAGCCGAACGAGTGGATAGAACTCGGCAAACAAAAAGAGAAAACTAGTGTGACGTCACCCGTTGTCGCGCTGCTGTCTGCGCAGCTCCTTCCTCCACAGGAGGGGGAAGGGGTAGCCCCAGACCCACCGGGCCGGCGATCCACACCCCAGTTCTTGAAGCTGATGCTATCGGCTCGGTTGTGTGCTCTGGCTCGTCTTTTTTGCGGCGCTGTGCCTTATGTGTGGCGGCTGTTCTCCAGGGGTGTGAGAGCCAGAAGTTATTCTTCAGTACTCGGGTTGCATGTGCCTAGGGTTCCCTTCCATAGGTGCCTTGTAAGTACTGCACTTGGAGCTTGGGGTTACCTTCCACAATTTCCTCGGGGTCTGCCTCTGTGGGTCTGTTTAACTGCTTGGTTTTTTGGCCGCCCTTTGAGTACTTGGGTGTTTTGTCACCCTGGTTTACCTTAGGGGTAAGAGGCAATTTTTGCACTGGTAAGGGGCGCAGGGTGCTGCGCAGCTTGTTGTCACCTATCACAGCGGTCGGCTCTGTTCCTTGGGGTACGTTGTCCTCTTGTGGGGTTTTGTTTTTCTTTTTCTTTTTGCCTTGGTGGGGGGTTCTGCCCTCTTTGCCACTGGTGTTTGGCCTCACCCTGCTATTTGGTGGTGCCCCCTGCTTGGTCCCTATAAGTGTACACGTCCCTGGGGTTCAGCTTTAGACAGTTTGTTTGGTAGTTTTGGACGCTGGTTAGCAGTACCCTGCCTGGGTTTATCTGAGCGCGAGTTCTCTTCAAGTAAATGCTGAGGACCTAGATTCAGGAAGCTCCATGTATTTCTTCGTAAGTAGGTTTGCTACGAAGGTTCCTAAGTATGTCCTAAGTAGATGCTTAGGTGCAAATTCAGGTAGGTCCACTTAGGAAGATATTTGGATTTTGGGTCTGGCTCACCTGCGTGCCGATAGAGGTTACTACTGTGTTTCGTTTGGCCAATCAGAGAGCAGCAACATTCTTCATATTGAAGATTTAGTGATGGCTTATTGGAGCTCTACTGCCTCCTATTTACGTCAAATTTTCTTATAAAATTAGTATATTTCGAAGTAAAAGTATGTTTTTTCAACTTCTACAGCCAGCACCGACATTGTAGTAAACAAATATGTTACATTTGTTGTTTACTTACGTAATTCTAAGAGATACTGTGTAGCTGTCCTTGTTGCTCGGAAGATGCGCTGACAATTATTGTATATATTTACTGAATTTACCCAAGGGCCACTAACTATCTAGTGGCCTCGAAGAAGACAGAAACCCGGCGGCTTGTTAAAGAGCCCGCCAATTGTCTTCATGATATTTTTTAGCTGGAATTGGCATTTATGGCCTCAGCAGGTAGGCGGTTCCATGGGTTTATAACCCTCTTGGTGGAAAAAACATCTGTTTTCAATCCTACTTGAGATAACATACTCTCCAACAACTATATCTGTGATTGCCCTGTTATCAGTGAATTCATACCTAATGGTATGAGGTACTTTGAGCACTGTAATTACTTCATTCACTCAGGAATATTGGAAGATATTCTTCTGCTGCACCCAGATTTTGACAATGGAAGCTAATAGATCGGCCTTAAGTATTTTGTTCTCTCCTGATTCCATGTATGACTGGCCATCCTGTGAGGTGAGGATGTTGGGTGAGCTTGTAGCTTGTTTTTGATCTACACTGTGCGGTCCTTCATACAGAATAGGGAAGCAGCACATTGCCGTGTATACCTAAGCATGTTAAAAAATACATTGTTTGAGAGAGTCTTGTAGAAACTGGTAAGAGTAATTATAATATAATGTTTCCATTATTCAGTGCTTACCTCTTGTGAAAATCGTTAAGTGTTGTTTAGTCAGAGTTGATTTGTTTTTTGTATTGAGGCTGGTATTTTCTACCTTAATTCCTATGTACAGTGGCACCTTGACATACGATTGCCCCTACTTACGATAATTTCGAGTTACGATGTAAATTTCATCAAAAAATGCGACTCGACATCCGATGGTGTCGTCGACTTCCGATATTTGTTGGTACACGTTCTGGTCGACCGAGCGTGTGGTTCCCGGTCACGCGGTCGACCAGCCTCAGTTTACTACAGCTGCCTGCTTAGTGACGATCGCGTCTATAAGAAATTCCGTTTTTGTGGTGATTTTTTGCATTTTGAACATTAAAGTAATTATTATATATCACGCTATGAGTCCCAGGAAAGTCAGTGGTAAGGCTCAACATATGAAAACCCATGTAAAGATGACCATAGAGCAGAAACAAGAGTACAGAATGTGTCTTCCTCAACAATTAAGAAAATGTGTGCAGCATGGGAAGAATTGCAAACCTTTGCTGAAATGACTTGCCCAGATCAAGCTGCAGTAGGTCGTTGCCTTAACCTATTCAATGACACTGTGATGCATCATTACAGACAAATGTTAAAACGAAGGGAAAAACAAATGTCTCTTGACAAATTTGTAGTGAGACAAACAAGCACTGAACCACAACCAGGTCCTAGTGGTATTCAGGCAAAACGTAGGAGAGAGTGTACCCCAGAGAAAACATCACTGCCTGATGTGATAATGGAAGGGGACTCCCCTTCCAAACAGTAACAACTCTCCTCCTCCCCCTTCATCACCATCTTCCATATGCTATCAAGAGCCCTCCATAAAGGTAAGAGAAACTTTGGTACTGTATTGTAGTTAGAAAAAAATCTTGTATTTAATATAAAATGTATTTGTATGTTAATATTTTGGAGGGTGGGGAACAGATTAATTCAATTCCTTTTATTTCTTATGGGAAAAAATCGCTTCGACTTACGATATTTCGACTTTTGATCCGTCTCTGGGAATGGATTAGCATTGTAAGTCGAGGCCCCATTGTATGTCTAACCATCCTGTGAGATGGGAGTATTAGATAAACTTATAGCTAGTTTTTTATCTACACTGTAACATTCCATATAGAATAGGGTAGCAGCACATTGCTGTGTATACCTAAACTTCTTAATAAAAAAAATCAGTAATAAAGATTTTATATTATAGTTTGTATTATTACAAATACAGTACTGTATTATCCTTATTAAATCATGTTAACCATGGATCATTAAGATCTCATGTTGATATGTAATAGTCATATTTCTTTTGAACTGCTAATCCATGAAGAAATCCACAAGGGCCATGACGAGGATACGAACCTGCGTCTGAGAGCATCCCAGACACTGCCTTAATCAACTGAGCTGTGAAGTAATCGACTGTGTAATGAAGTAAGGGCAAAGAGGGAGAACGGCCTATTGACATAGCTCGAGTGCATGGGGAAGTTGTGTAAAACCCTGGTTTGTGCCTCGGAGAGGCTGCAGGATCCAGTAAGTTCAGTAGAACTTCGGTTTCAGCTCCTTTTGACCATATCGTAGCTCAGTCGATTAAGGCAGCGTCTGGGATGCTCTCGGACGCAGGTTCGAATCCTCATCACGGCCCTTGTGGATTTGTTCATTTGATGCATCATGCAATTTTTATTTGTGTGTGCTAATCCATGATAATCATTTTTTAATCATTCATTAAATTGTGCATTGTCTCAATTTTTCACTTCTTGGATATACTGTACAGTACAAAAAGATAGGATAAAAATAAACCAGTAATATTTCTTTCATTATATTTTTTGTTTAAATAACTGCATCAATATTTTTACAGCTGACAGGATTTGTTTTACCACAGGTGCATTATTTGTTAAAAAAAATCTGGTTTATTGTTACACACAATGGTGCTACATAGCCTTCCCAGCTTGGTGCCTTCTTTTAATACTTACTTACTCATTAATAAATAAATAATAATAATAAATAAATTTTATTCAGGAAAAGTACATACAGTACATAGTTGATTTACAAACATAATGTTGGATTTATAGACAGAGCTAGTACATACAATATCTAAAGCCACTAATACTCACAGCATTTCGGGCAAAGTGTGGGGGAAAAAACACTTAGACTAAAACTTAATAGTAATCGGGATTACGTATAAATTGTGTTGAAAGAAGGGATAAAAAAATAAAAAAAAGGGGGGTAACATAGCAGAAATCAGCAATTGTACATGATGGTGAACAGACAGCATTGTTTAAAAAATAGCAAGACATGTGTTGACATTTAGGGGGTAAGGTAGGTTACATGGAGTTAATTAGGTAGTACAGTGGTACCTCGGAACACGAGTGTCCCTGTATGTGAGTTTTTCGGAATACGAGCAGGATTTCCTCGGAAAATATGTCTCGGAAGGCGAGGGTTACCTCGGGACGCGAGTTTGTTGATACGCGTACAGGGCGACCTAGTGCGTGGTGGTTCGGTGATCATCGTCCCTCTGCCCCTCCGCCCCTCAGTTTACCAATGTCTCGCGCCCAGTGACTACCCCACATCAATTCTTCTCGCGGATTTTCAGTGTTTTGTTGGATTTTTGGTCATTTGACTATACAATTTGTTATTATATATCTCACCATGGGTCCCAAGAAAGCCAGTGGTAAGGATCAAGGCAAGAAAGCCCATGTGAGGATGACAGTAGAGGAGAAACAAGAGATCATTTGGAAGCATGAGAATGGTACCCGTGTTGTTGAACTTTGCAGGCAGTACAACAAAGCCACATCAACAATATGCACTATACTTAAGAAGAAAAATGAGATTATGGGTGCTAAAGTGGCAAAAGGAGTAAGAACAATAACGAAACAAAGACCACAAATACTTGAAGAAGTGGAAAAGTTGTTATTAATTTGGATACACGACAAGGAGTTGAGGGGTGATAGTGTTTCGGAGGCCATTATTTGTGAGAAAGCCAGAGTATTGCACGAAGACCTTCTAAAGAATACCCCTGCAACGAGTGATGCAGATACTAAAGAGTTTAAGGCAAGCAGGGGCTGGTTTGAAAAATTTAGAAGGAGAAGTTGTATCCATAGTGTTACAAGGCATGGGGAGGCAGCCAGCTCAGACAAACCAGCCGCTGGACGATTTATTGAGGAATTTAAAGAGTTTGCAGAGGCTGAGGGATACCTACTGCAACAAGTGTTTAATTGTGACGAAACAGGACTGTTTTGGAAAAGAATGCCTAAGAGGACATACATTACCAAGGAGGAAAAATCCTTGCCCGGACACAAGCCTATGAAAGATAGGGTTACGCTTGTGCTGTGTTCAAATGCGAGTGGCGATTTGAAAATTAAACCCTTGCTAGTGTATCATTCTGAAAATCCAAGGGTTTTCAAACAGTATAAAGTGCAGAAAACCCATTTGTGTGTGATGTGGAAGGCTAATAAAAAAGCATTGGTGACTAGGCTTATTTTTTCGGAGTGGGTGAATGAAGTGCTGTGCCCTGCCATAGAAAAATATCTGCAGGAGAAACATTTGCCACTCAAAGCCGTGCTTCTCCTCGACAATGCTCCTGCTCATCCTCCAGGCTTGGAAGATGATTTGTTGCCCAGATACAATAAATTCCTCACAGTTAAATTCCTTCCTCCTAACACCACTCCTCTAATTCAGCCTATGGACCAGAAAATCATAGCGAATTTGAAGAAACTTTATGAAAGGGCACTTTTCCGGAAATGTTTTGAAGTGACTGAAGCCACACAACTCACCCTCAAAGAGTTCTGGAAACACCATTTTAACATTTGTAGTGCTTTAAAACTCGTTGAAAAAGCCTGGCAAGAAGTGACTCAAAGAACCCTGATCTCTGGCTGGAGAAAATTGTGGCCTGAATGTGTGAGAGAACTAGACTTTGAGGGGTTTGAGCCTGGAAATGATGCGCCTATTGTTGAGGAAATTGTTACTCTAGGCCAGCAAATGGGCTTGGAATTGGATGGTTATGATGTGGAGGAGTTGGTGGAAGAATACACCGAAGAACTGACCACCGAAGAACTCCAAGCCCTTCAACAGGAACAGCAAGACAACGCAGCTGATGATTCTACAGTGGAAGAGGAGGAAGCAGTAGCGAATGTCCCTTCTGGAGAAATTAAGGTGTGTCAGATGTGGGAAGAGATTCAAACAATTGTTGAAAAGACTCACCCAGAGAAAGCTGTAGTAGGCCGTTGCCTTAATATTTTCAATGACAATGTGATGCCTTACTACAGAGACAGCTTGTGAAGAAGGGAAAAGCAAGCTTCCATGGACAGATTTGTGGTGAGGAAATCGAGCAGTGAGCCTCAACCAGGACCTAGTGGCACTCAGATAAAACGTGCCAGGGAGAGCACACCAGAAAGGTCATCACTGCCTGATGTGATAATGGAAGGGGACTCCCCTTCCAAACAGTAACTCCTCTCCTCATCCCCCCTCCTCACCATCTTCCATACGCCTACAGCATTCAACAGCAAGGTAAGTAATAACTTACAAAACATAGTTTTGTAGGTTTATTTAGATGAATTAGGTATAAAAATTTAGTTTGATGTGGGGTTTTTGGGGTAGTCAGGAACGGATTAATTCATTTCCCATTATTTCTTATGGGGAAATTAGCTTCGGAATACGAGTTTTTGGAATACAAGCCGTCTCCAGGAACGAATTAAACTCTTAAACTGAGGTACCCCTGTACTTGGTTTTACTCTTAACACTATCGCCCGCGCCATGCGCGCACCGCGGACTTTGGGGCTAATGGTGCGGGCGAGCGTGCGGCGACGCCTAAATGTGTATACTCGTTTCAGTTTTCTCACCTTAATTCTCGTGCTACGTTGTTTGTTTTGGTATCATTGTGTTTGCAATTAAATTCCCTGCAGATGTATATGCATATAATGTCCAAAAGCCTGGCAAGACTCCCCGCAGCAAAGCCTAAAGTGGGAAAAGTTACCTGTGAGCGTACAAAATCAGTAAAATGTGTATACTCGTTTCAGTTGTCTCACCTTAATTCTTGTGCTATGTTGTTTCGTTTTGGTATCATTGTGTTCACAATTAAATTCCCTGCAGAAGTATATGCATATAATGTCCAAAAGCCTGGCAAGACTCCCCGCAGCAAAGCCTAAATTTACCCGTGAACGAGCACCAATTTGCACACCAGAACCTAATGTGTATACTCGTTCAGTTTGATAATATCAATTTTCATGTTACATCGCTCATTTTGGTATCAAATTGTTCGCAATATAAAGGCGCGCATTTTATAACTAGTCCCATAATAATAGCACAATAAATAGAATTTTAACAAATATTTTAACATTTAAAATTTAGACCCAAAAACGTATTTATAATCTTTCAAGTGTTCTGACATCAAGTTTCATGTTACATCTTTCATTTTGGTATCGTGCACATTTTAAAGGCGCTTATTTTGAAACTATCCTGAGGTCGATCGGATAAAAAAAAGTTTTATACAAATATTTTTGTAGTGGATGCGAGTCCTGTCCATGGCTAGGACTGAAGAGAAAAAAAATGGACGTGATCGGTGTCCAAAGCGAGCGATACTGTAAACTGGTTGAGAGAGGTACAGCCTTTGACATGATAAGGGAGGTCATTCCACATTCTGGGGCCCTTGATTTGTAGAGCACTTCTAGTTTGGTTACACACAGCCAAATTGTGTAACAGGAAGAGGTCTTGGACACAAATTTGTTCCATGCTAAATGTAGAGGAATCAGCTGAGTATTCCTCAAATAAAATAAGCTGCCTCAGCTTATAAGGTAAATAAAATAAGCATTTCTCAAATAAGTAGCTGCCTCACCTCACTGCCTTACTGCTACATAGCCTTCCTGGCATGGTGCCTTCTTTTGATAATTACTTGTTCCACACCCAAGTTGTGTAACAGGAAGAGGTCTTGGACCCCTACTTCCCTTTTTCTTTTTTAATAGTCCATATAGTCATAATTATAGCTTTAAGTATTCAATGAATAAAGTTTTTGATGTTTTTACCCTCCTTCTTACCTAACATCATTTGTGCAGCATATTTTAATTTTTGTCTCGCCCAGATTTAATTTCAAAATAAAACTAAACTAAATAAATTAGAAATGGGTATGTATAGCTAAGGTACACCCTTACTACTAGGTGAACAGGGGCATTTGGTGATAGTAAATGATCCCATCAGGCAGGGCTCATCACCTTCTCTCATATTTCATGTTCACCAATGTTTATTTACTTAATAACTACTGGTATAATATCTTACTATTATAAAACTAATTCTAATATCATAAAAGACATATTTACTAAAAGTTTCAAGCAGAAAATGCATATATAGTTAACACGGAGGACGCCTCTTGACGAAACTCTCCTGCTAAAATGTTTTGCTTATTATAAAAATCGATCCCAGTGTTATGTAGCAGAGAAAAATTGAGTTATATCCAGTTTACATAAAGCTACGAGTGGTCGACAGCACGCTTAGATGACAGACCAAACTTACGAAGGCTTTTCTTCTTGGTGTAGCTACCTGAATACCGACGTAGCTGCCATGAAGGGGCTAAGAAGAAAAACATTCGTAGCTAAGAAGAAAAACATTCGTAAGTACCTTCGTGAATCTAGCCCCAGGACCCTGGGAATTCCCTAGGGGGCGTGTGGGTCTGATAGATGTGACCCTGGGGGTCCCCCCTCGCTTCATGCGAGTTTGAGGGTTGTTCAGTCCCCCTTGTCTCAGGGCGACCCCTCACTGTTTTTGCCTCCGTCACGCAGCCTGTTGGGTCGGTGACACTTTCGACCATGAGTCCTGTGAGTATTGCCGCTTACTGGTGACTCAATTTACCCATCTGTGGATGATCATCTTCGGGTACAAGCTGAGCAGGCTTGGTTCTAGGTTTCGTTTGTTGCAACGCGCTCGGTTGGTTGCTCACCCGGATGCCCCGCGGCTTCCCCATTTTGCTTATAAGGACCCGGACTTGGGGGTGGGGGCCGTTTCAACCCCTGGTTCAGTCCTCACCTCCTTGTCCTTCCCCTTCTGTTGTTCTTTCTGGTCCCCCTCCCCTGCTTCCGGCCCTCGAAACATCTGAGGGTTTCGGAGTCGGGGTAGGGGTTAGTTGGTCTTAAGACTCGGGCAGCCTCAAGGGATGCTCCTTCCGGTGTGGCGACAGAGGCATTCGAGTCTCCTCCCCCGGCTGAAGTCTTTGGGTCTAACCAGTGGGCCTCCTTCTATTCGGCTTCTCCAGCTGTGCCGGCCTTGTCTTATGGGGTTGATGTTTGGGGGTAGGACTTAGCCCCGGGTCGTGCAGAGGAGGACCCTGGGGTACGGGAGGGGCTAACTTGGGGGCCATGGGCCCCGCTGGACCCCGCTGGACCCCGCTGGACCCCGCCTGGATTTTTCTGCCCTTTGAGCGGGGCTTACTGTTGCAAGGAGTGGGGTTTTCTTTTTCCCCTCTGCATACGAGTTGGACTTGGTGTCTGCCCCTCCCTCCCCTGGTTCGGTTCCGTGTTAACCTGGGTGCTTCGGTTCCGCCTTTCCAGAGGTTTTCGGCTTATCACATCCAACCTGCTGCGGTGCGGGCGGTCCTTGCAGCAAACCTCCTGCGTGACCCGGATTATGCCTTGGCATTCAGGTTTGGGACTTCGTTCCCTTTCTGGCTCCGTTACAAGGTTCCGGAGTCGTCCTGGCTAGCGGACTGTCCTGTCTTTGCTTTGGAGGCTTTGCACTTCTTCTGTTGTTCCCGCACGCTTGAGTGGCGGGAGGCTTCAACGGTGCTTCAGGTTTTCCTGGGGGCGACCTTGAGCACCTCAATGAGTGCTTGTTTGCTCCTGCCCTTCCCCAGGATGTTGGTGTCGTTCAGCTCCATGTGCAGGTTCCCTCCCTTTCGGCGGCGCAGGTGGTGGAGGACTTGCATGCTCGGGGCCTTTTGGTTGCGGCCTTGTGCTTCTTTTCCCTCCTGGAACTGTCTTCCCACTGGCTCATAGAGGATGTGGGGGTACTTGGGGCTGTTCCTGGGTCTGGCACCTTGGCCTCGGTGGCTCGCTCGTCGGCTGCCTTGCTGAAGCTTTTCGCGCCGATATTGCGGGATGCGGTTGCTCTGTTTTATGCTTCCCGGCTCTCGTGTCGGCAGACGGTGCTTGCCTCCTCTGTGGAATCCACTTAGGGCCTTGGATCTTAGGTTGTATTGGCTCATAGAGGATGTGGGGGCACTTGGGGCTGTTCCTGGGTCTGGCGCCTTGGCCTTGGTGCTCGCTCGTCGGCTGCCTTGCTGAAGCTTTTCGCGCCAATATTGCGGGATGCAGTTGCTCTGTTTTATGCTTCCCGGCTCTCGTGTCGGCAGACGGTGCTTGCCTCCTCTGTGGGATCTGCTTGGGACTTGGATCTTAGGATGTATTACCCTTTTTGTCCTCTCTTTTTTGAGGCTTCCACTGTTGCACAGTATATACAGGCTGCTTCTGCTTCTTGCAGTCCTATGTCAGTCTTGCTGGTTCTCTGGGGGTCCTGTGGTGGGCCTACCCAAAAGGGTTGTGCCAAGGCTCGGGGTTCCTTTCGTCGTGGTAGGCCACTGGTGTTAGGTTCGGGTTGGGTTCCTCCTACAGACCTGCCTTCGTCTGGTCGGCGCAGTGTTCGCTCTGTCCGAGGTTCTGGGTCTCGTAAGGGGTGCCGGCCCTTTCGTGGTTCGCCCCATTGACTGGGCGATGGGGGAGAGGCTTACGTTGCTCGTTCACACCTGGTCCAACGATTTGTGGGCGTTTCGGGTCGTTTCGCAGGGCCTTTGGTGGCCCCTTCCCTGCGGGGGGTTCGGGGCTGGCAGGGCAGGCTTGTTCCCCTGCGCTCTGTCAGGTCATCTTGGAGTGGGTTCGCTTGGGCGTGGTCGAAACGACAACGTCCCTCAGATGGGTTTCCTGTCTGTTTCCTGTCCCGAAATGGGACTGTGCGAACCTGCGGTTCATTCTGGACTTGTCTGAACCCCCTGGGTTCATTGACCCTCCTTTCGGATGACAACGCTGTCCCAGGTTCGGCTCTTGTTAGAGCCGGGCGCTTGGATGGTGTCCCTGGACCTCCGGGATGCTTATTGGCATGTCCCGATTCATCTGGGGTTCAGGGACTGGCTCGGTTTTGTTGTGGGGTTTCGTGTTTACCGCTTTCCTTGTCTCCCATTCGGTTTGAACCTGGCACCTTGCGTTTTCACGCGCCTCACACGGGTCGTGGTGACTTGTCTGTGTCTTTTAGGTGTTTGGGTGTTGGCCTACCTCAACGATTGGCTGGTTTGATCGAACCAACGATCTGGTTCTTTCTCAGCTCGCCGGGTTCAGGTTCTTTCCCAGCTCGCCGGGTTCAGGTTCTTGGTGAACTGGAGGAAGTCCCATCTGGTTCCCTCCCAGGTTCGGACCTGGCTGAGCCTTGTGTGGGACTCTTGGAACGCTTCCTTGTCTCTTCCTCCGGAGTCTCTCCTGCGGCTGCGGTCCCGTATGTGCCTGTTTCTGGGGGCTCCTGGGTCACTCGGCGGTTGCTCGAGGGAATGTGCAGGAGCCTGAACTTGGCGGTGCTGGTCTACCCGCTAGGTCGGGTTTGGCTTCGTCGGCTGTTCTGGTTCCTTCGGGGACGTCCCTTCCGCCTCTCTCGCGATCACTGGGTTTGGACCCCGAGGGCTTTGCGTTGGTTGCTGCATCGCCGGCTTCCTCTTAGGTTTTTTCAGGGTTCTGTGCCTTGGCGCCTCCCTGAGCCCTCGCTTGATGTGTTTGCGGACGAGTCGTCTCTCTGCTGGGGTTTTATGACCAGTGCTTACCAAGCCTGCCAGGGACGGTGGGGTCCGTCCTTGTGTCGGGCCCACAGCACTGTGCGGGAGTTCACGGCAGTGTAGTTTGCTCTTCGGAGGCTTCAAGTCGCCCGCGGGTCGATGATCCTGCTCCATTCGAACTGCTCTCCAGGTGGTTCATTGTCTGAACCAGGGGGGTTCAATGTGGTCCTTGGCTGTTTGGCGCTGGTCGCTTCGGGTGACTCGTCTGCTGAGTTCTCGAGGTTTGGCTCTCCTAGCAGTTCACGTACGGGGAGTGTCCAACGTCTTGGCCGACAGCCTATCTCGTTTCAGTTCCCCTCTCCACAGAATGGACGGTCGACGTCGGCTCCTTCCGTTGACTTTGCCTGATGTTCGGACGCCCGAAGTGGACCTCTTCTCATCAGCGTGGTCGCGGCGCCTTTCCCGGTATGTGGCGCCCTTTCCGGACTGCGAGGCAGTCAGGGTCAATGCCTTTCGGCAGGACTGGTCGAGGTTTCTGTACTTGTTTCCCCCGGTTCAGCTGTTGCTCCCATTCCCGACTCGCTTGGAGACTTACCAGGGGAGAGTTGTCCTCTTGGACCTTTGGTGGCCGGCCCTGCCGTGGTTTCAGGCGCTGCTTGCTCGGTGTCCGAACCCGGAGGTTTTTCCGCGGCTCTGCCTCTTCCAGCAGATCAGACCGGTGCAGTCATGTGGATGGTTCGATCTTCTCAAGTCTTCGCGTATGATATTTTGTACGCGAGTTTATCATCATCTCTATGGTGATCAGGTGGCTTCCTTATTAGTGTCCCACCTGCGGGCTTCGTCTCGGCAGCAGTATGAAGTTTCCTGGCAGGTCTTTCGGTTCTTCTTACGTCGTCGTCGTTGTACTTCGCTTTCTGTTAGGGTGGTAGTGTCTTTTCTCTCTTGGTTGTTCCAGGACTGTCTCCTTATGCCTAACACTGTCGCTTCGTATTGTGCAGCGCTGACGGAGCCGCTTCAGCTTGCTTTTGGTATTTATCATGTCTGCGCCGTTTTGCAAGGGTTCTCGGGCGTTGTTTCACCTCTGGCTTGTTCATGCGCCTCCTAAGCTGTCCTGGTCATTGGGCAGAGTGCTTTTTCTTTCTTCCCCTGATTTTGTTGTGGCCCCTTCAGTTCCGGATTGTTTTTCGAAGGCTCTTTTCCTGTTAACATTGGCCTCTGGGGGTCGGGTTGGTGAGCTTCGTGCTCTCCTCCGGCGCAGTGATTTCTGCTCCTTTGGTTGGGGAGATTGGTTTGTTCGTTTGCAGCCTTCTCCTTTTTTTCTGGCGAAGAATGAGACTGCTGCTCTCCGGATGGTTACCTGGGTTGTTGATGCTTGGTTGGTTAGGCTGGGGGTGCATTATGTTTTATGTCCGGTTGAGGCTCTCTGCCATTATTTGCGCACCACGGCTTCTGTGTCTGTGGACGCACTTTGGGGTGATCCAGTTTTCCTACTTCCCTGTTCAAGGGTGCGGATCTCCCAGGTCGTCCACAGGGTTATTAGGGCTAGCCAGCCTGCGGTCTATCCCCGTGCCCATGACGTCCGCAAGTTCGTGGCTCTTGCCGCTGTTTTTGGCAATATGTCCTGGGCTGACATTCAGGCGCAGGGATTTTGGCAGTCAAACAGGGTCCTAGCTACTCGTTACCTTGTAAACGTTAATGGGCCCAGTCGGGCCTGTGTCGCTTTGGGTCGGCGGATGCAGCCAGTTGTCTTGACTGGGTTGAGGAGTGAGCAGCAACTGCCTCCCATTTAAGTCCCTATTCCTTTCCTCTGTGGGTAGTTAGCTCCGGGGAGCTGTAGGGGCTCATCACAGAAAACCAGCGTTGAATGTAATGAAACGCCATTATCTGGGCGAGTCCCAGAGGCTCCCCGGCATCCCTCCCTCCCTCCGGTCGTTGTATTTTTCGCGTGTTTTAACATCCAGCCTCAGAACTGAGGTGTGTATTGCCGGTGCGATGGGTCTGGGGCTACCCCTTCCTCCTCCCGGGGAGGGGGGGAGCTGTGCAGACAGTAGCACGATGATGGGTGACGTCATACTAGTTTGCTCGTTTTTGTTTGGGGAGTTCTATCTACTCGTTCGGCTTTTGGTTGCAATTTTCACCAGAATAGGGGTTTGTTTTTGGGACACATACCTTTCTGGGTGCCTAACTCGGTTGATGGCAGACATAGAATGCTTCCAATCACACGGGGGTTTCTATAGGCCATTGATCCCCTTGCCTCTCTAGAGGGGGGCCAGGTTCTGGCTCGTGGTCCCTGGTAGGCGCACAGAACTCCATACACATGACTGATGCCAAAGTCTGACATTAGCATATCAGCCTAGTAAGCTCCGGGAAGCCTCCGGGACTCACCTAGAAAATGGTGTTTCATTACATTCAAAACAGGTTTTTTCTATTTGGGGGTTTGGCATTGTTTTTGTTGTACCTGCTTGCTTGAGTGGAGGAAAGTCTCTTCTGTGTTGCAGGCGTTCTTGAGGGGGCTCACTCGAGTTCCTCAATAAGTGCCTCTTCGCTCCTGCTCTTCCTCGTGATATGGGTCATGTAATTGCATGCTCAGGTTCCCACTCTTTCAACTGCTCTGGTGGCTGTGGACCACCAGGCTTGCAATCATTTGGCTTCGGTCGTGTGCCTCTTCGGATTCTAGAGCTATCTTCGGATTGTCTTTCGAAGGATAGGGGCCTTCGGCTGCAGTTCTGATCTTGGCTGCTGAGGCGTCGTCTGCACTGCTCAAGCTGGTTGCGCCGAGCCTCTGAAGCGGTCTGTATGTTTTTCTCCTCTCGTGTCGGTAGGCCGTACCTTGCTCTCTTCTTGGATTCAGCTTTGGCCCTGGCTCTGCAGTCTTCGTCGCCATTTTGTCCTTTGTTGTTCCCTGAGGACTTGGTTGCTCAGTTTTTGTCAGCGGCTTCAGCTAGGTACCATCCTATTTCTGATTTGTTGGTGTTACGGAGGCACCGTCCTCGGTCGTCTTGGTTTGATCATGCCAGGGTTCCAGCCTCTGTGGGTCATGGTAGTCCTTTGGTGCCAGTGGTTTCATCAGTGGCTGCCCAGGAGCCTTCATCGTCTGGTTGGCGCCATGTTCACTCTGTACAGCGCTTGGCTTCTTGGGGCTTGCTTTGGCCCTTTCATAGGGTCGCCCTGTTGATGGGGCATTGGGGGAGAGGCTGGTACTTTTTGCCCAAGCTTGGTCCCACGATTCAAGGCTGTTTCGGGTCGTTTCTTCCAGCCTTTGGTGGCATTGGTTGGACCGTTCCTCTGTAGGAGGGTTTGGCCTGAGGAGAGAGCCTTCTCCCTGTCCCTCTTGCGGATCATCTTGGAGTGGCTTTGCTTGGGCATGGTCGAGATGACTTCATCTCTCAAGTGGATTTCCCGCTTGTTCCCATTGCTGAAACAGGATTGTGCGGATCTCTGGTAGATTATGAACTTGTCTCATATGAACCAGTTGATTGTTTGCCCTTCTTTCTGTGGGGCGCCCCTATGGCTCCCAGGAGCTTATCGGGCTAATGTATGCTATATTAGACCGGGACATTAACTAAGGAGTTCAGATCTTTCAGGGACCAGCACCAGAACCTGGCCCCTTCAGAGAGGTTTCAGAGAGCAGTGGCCCTGGAAAACCCCCTTGTGGTTGGGGTTTTCCTTATCTGCCTATCGACCGGGGTTAGGTACCCAGAAAGGTAGGCATAACAAAACAAACCCCACATGGTAAAAAACTTAAACAGAAAACCGAACAGAGAGGTAGAAACTATCTACAATCCCAAGGAAACAAGCAAACATCACACTTTACTGCCGCGCCGATCGTCCGCGCAGCCCTCCCCACCCCGAGAGGGGGAGGGGGGGCTTTGGACCTCACCGCGCCGGCTGCCTAGCATCAGTTCGTAAGCTAATGTCAACTGGGACAGACGCTTTTCTGGTCTCAGTTTCCTAGGCGGTGTTTGCCTTTTGTGGCGTTCACTGCCGTGTGTTGTGGTGCGCGGTAGCCAGGTGTTCCTCATCAGTACCGGGGCTGCATGCACTTAGGGGGCTTCCTTCCCTAAGCGCCCTGTGAGTACTGCCCCTACGTGACAGGGTTATCTTCCCTGGGGCGTTCGGGAACCATTCCCGTAGAGGTTCTTGCTGCTCGGCTTTTGCCTCGCCCTTGGGGCCAGCTGGGGCTTGGGACCCTTGTTTGGCCCTGGGTAGGGAGTGGTATTGTGCTGGTTAGGGCGTCAAGGTGTTGCGCGGCCTGCCACCTAAGCGGCGACCAGTTCCTGTTGCCTCTGGGGACGGTGTACTTTTGCGGGGTTTTTGTTTTGTTTTGTTTTTGTTTGCCTGGTGGAGGTTCTGCCTTGTGGGTCTATAGTTCCCCTGATATTGTTTTGGTGGCCCTCTGCTAGGCCCCCATGCTTGTACACGTCCCAAGGGTTTTCAGTATTATCATTTACCCCTTGTTTTGTTTGGGTTTCTTAACCGGTTAGCAACACCTTGCCCGGGCTTCCCGTAGTTGCTAACCTACGGGCCCTGGAAACCCCTGTCGGGGCTCGGGGACCCATGGATGCGTCTCCTGAGTTCCAACCTGCCTTGTGCGGGTTTGAAGGTTGCAGTGTGCCTTGTCTCAGGGTGACAGTCACCTGTTTTGCCTCCGTCATGCTGCCTGTTGGATCAATGACACCTTTGACTTTCCCTTGGACTCTGCCTTTTCTTCAGGGGTAGAGGGTTTGGAGGACGGCTCTGTCCCGGGTCCCGATGTGGGGGATCCTGGGGTTGGGGAGGAGTCAACCTGAGGGCCTTGGGCCCCCTGTGACCCCGCTTGGGTGCTTTTGCCTTCCTCACGGGGCTTATTGTTGCAAGAGGAGGGGTTTTCTTACCCTCCTTCCCTGTACGAGTATGATTTGGGTTCGGCTCCTCCCCGAGTTCGGTTCCGGGCGCCTTTGGGTACCTCGGATCCGTTTTTCCAGAGATTTTCTACTTCCCGTATCTTCGCGAAGGTGGCTCAGGAAGCTCTAGCTGCATACCTCTTGCGAGATCCGGGTTATGCCTCTGCTATGGATCTGTCCTCGTTTGAGTTTGGTTCTTCCCATTTTTGGATGCGTTTGGAGGTTCCGGAGTCTTCCTGGCTGGCAGACTGCCCTTTCTTTTCGTTGGGGGCGTGGCATGGGTTCTGTCAGACCCGCACGTTTGATTGGCGGGAAACTTCTACTTTTATGCAGGTTTACCTGGGGGGCGAGTTTGAGCACCTTAATGTGTGCTTGTTCGCTCCCGTCCTTTTTCAGGATGTTGGCCTTTTCCAGCTTCACGTGCAGGTTCCTCAGCTTTCGGCTTCATTGGTTGTGGAGGAGTCGTGTGCCCGTGGGCATTTGGCTTCAGTCATGCGTTTCTTTTCCCTTCTCGAGCTGTCTTCTGCTTGGCTTGAGGAGGATGTAGGAGCGTTGAGTGAAGGGCCTTCGTCTGGGGCGCTGACTTCGGCAGCTAGGGCGTCAGCTGCACTGTTGAAGCTCTTTGCGCCCATCCTAAAAGGAAGCGGTGTCTCTGTTTTTTGCTTCTCACGTCGCGTGCCGTCAGGCTGTGCTCGCCCTCTCTTTGGAATCCGCTTGGGCCTTGGCTCATAGGTTTTCGTCTCCGTTTTGTCCGTTGCTGTTTGCAGAGACTGAGGTCTCTCAGTTTCTGCAAGCGGCTTCGTCTAGTTGTTCGTCCTATGGCGGACTTGTTGATTCTCCGAAGCAGTCATTCTCAGCAGTTTTGGAGGGGTCGTGCCAGGGTTCCGGGTTCCGCTGGTCGAGGTGGGCCATTGGTGCCAGTTTCTGAGCCTTTGTTCCCTTCGGGGCCAGCGTCGTCTGGTCGGCGCAGTGATCGCCTTGTTCGCCGTTTGGGTTCTTGTAAGGGGCGTCGGCCCTTTCGCGGTTTACCCCGTTAACGGGGCGATGGGGGGGGGGGCTCGCTCTGTTTGCCCACGCTTGGTCCCATGATTTGTGGGCCTTTTCGGTTGTGTCATCCGGCCTGCGGTGGCGTTGGGTGACTCGTCCTCCTTTGGGGGGGGGGGGGTTCGGGGCTAACAGGGCAGGTTTCTTCTCCTGCGCTTCATCTTGGAGTGGGTGCGCTTGGGCGTGGTCGAAACGACTACGTCCCTCAGGTGGGATTCCCGTCTGTTTCCAGTGCCGAAACGGGACTGTGCGAATCTGAGGTTCATTCTGGACTTGTCCCGTCTGAACCCCTTGATTCCTTGCCCCTCCTTTTGGATGACTACTCTGTCTCAGGTCTGGCTTCTGTTGGAGCCAGGTGCCTGGATGGTGTCCCTGGACCTCAAGGACGCCTATTGGCACGTTCCTATTCATCCGGGGTTCAGGGACTGGTTAGGTTTCGTGGTGGGGCATCACGCTTACCGTTTTCGATGCCTACCTTTTGGCTTGAATCTGGCACCTCGCATTTTCACGCATCTGACCCGGGTTGTGGTGACATGTCTGCATCTTCTAGGGATTCGGGTTTTGGCCTACCTCGACGACTGGCTGGTGTGGGCTCCCAGTCGGTCAGCTTGTCTGCTCGCCAGGGATATGGCTCTTTCCCAGCTCGCCAGGTTCGGGTTCCTGGTGAACTGGAGGAAGTCCCATCTGGTTCCGTCCCAGGTTCAGACCTGGCTGGGTCTTGTTTGGGATTCTCGGACCTCTTCCTTGTCTCTCCCTCCAGAGGCTTTGCGGCGGCTTCGGGACCGCCTGTCGGCTGTTTCTGATCACTCACTGATCAGAAACCCCTCCAACCGCCGTCAGCTGATTTCTGATCAGCTGTTTCCGGGTCACTCGGCGGTTGCTCGAGCGGTTGTGCGGGAGTCTGAACTTCGCCATGCTATACCCGCCGTGTCTGGTTTGGCTTCGGCGTCTGTTTTGATTCCTTCGGGGACGTCCTTTCCACCTCTCTCACGATCGTTGGGTTCGTCCTCCGGGAGTCTTGCGTCAGTTGCTGCATCACCGGCTTCCTCTTCGGGGTTTTCGAGGTTCGGTTCATTGGCGCCTTCCCGAGCCCTTACTCGACGTGTTCACGGACGCGTCATCTCTCAGCTGGGGCTTTGTGACCAGTGCTCACCAGGCAGGCCAGGGACGGTGGGGTCCGTCCTTCCGTCGGGCTCACAGCACGGTTCGGGAGTTCGCGGCTGTCTGGTTCGTGCTTTGGAGGATTCGGGTCGCTCGGGGATCGACCATTTGCCCCCATTAGGACTGTTCTCCAGTGGTTCATTGCCTGAATCGCGGGGGTTCTCTTTGGTCCTTGTACTCTTTGGGGTTGGTTCCTTCGACTGGTTCATCTGCTGGATTCTCGGTGTTTGGCTCTCCGTGCGGTTCATGTCCGGGGAGTGTCCAACGTTCTGGCGGACGGTCTGTCTCGCTTCCTTCCCCTGTCTACGGAGTGGACGGTCGACGACGACTCGTTTCGTTGGCTGTGCCAGACGTACGGTCTCCCAGATGTGGACCTCTTCGCGTCGGCGTGGTCTCAGCGTCTCCCAATATATGTGACGCCCTTCCCCGACTGCGAAGCGTTTGTGGTGGATGCCTTTCGGCAGGACTGGTTGAGGTGGGATTACCTGTACCTCTTCCCCCCAGTCCAGCTGTTGCTTCGGGTTCTGGTTCGGTTGGAGACATTCCCAGGGAGAGTAGTCCTCGTGGCCCCTTGGTGGCCGGCTCAGCCTTGGTTTCTGGTGCTATTGGCTCGGTGCCCGAACCCGGGACGTTTCCCGTGGCTCCGCCTCTTTCAGCAGGTCGGTTCGATCCGGATACGGGGCTGGTTCGACTTTCTCTGCTCTTCGCATCTGGTCTTTTTGACGCGGGTGTATCACCAATGCTATGGTGATCAGGTGGCTTCGTTGATGGTGTCCCACCTGAGAGCTTCGTCTCGGCGACAGTAGGAAGTTTCCTGGCATTCTTTTCGCCATTTTCTGGCTCTTCGTAGGTTGTCTTTTCTTTCGGATCGGGTTGTTTTGTCCTTTCTTTCTTGGCTTTTTCAGGACTGTCATTTGATGCCTAATACTGTCGCCTCGTATCGTGTGTCGCTGGCGGAACCGCTCAAGCTAGCTTTTGGGGTGGACGTCACATCCGCCCCGTTTCGTAAGCTTTCCCATACTATGTTTCACCTCTGGCCTGCTCATGCACCACCTGAGCCGTCCTGGTCCTTGGACCGGGTGCTCTCGTTTCTCTCTTCTCCTCGGTTTGTGGTGGCCACTTTGGTTCCTGATTGTTTTTCCAAGGCTTTGTTTTTGTTGGCATTGGCCTCTGACGGCCGGGTAGGGGAGCTTCATGCTCTCCTCAGGCGCAGGGGTTACTGCTCTTTTGGTCCTGGGGGTAGGTTTGTCCGTTTGCAGCCTTCTCCATCATTTCTGGCGAAGAACGAGACGGCTTCTTTCCAGAGGGGTCCGTAGGTCATTGATGCTTGGTTGGTTCGGCCGGGTGTGCATCATGTGTTGTGTCCGGTTGCAGCACTTAGCCGTTACCTGTGCGTTTCAGCCAGGGTGGCTGAGGATGCGCTTTGGGTTGATCCAGTTTCCCTCGTTCCCTGTTCCAGGGCTCGGGTCTCCCAGGTTGTCCGCAAGGTTATTAAGTTTAGCCAGCCTGAGGTCTATCCTCGCGCCCATGATGTTAGGAAGTTTGCTGCTTTGGCTGCCATGTTTGGTAATATGTCTTGGGCACATATTCGGGCGCGTGGATTTTGGAAGTCGAACAGGGTCCTGGCCGCCCGTTATTTGGTGAATGTCCCTGCTCCTCGGCGTTCTTGTGTTGCTTTGGGTCGCAGGTTGCAGCTAGTTGTCTCGACTTCGCGTTGAGGAGTTTGTGGCTGCCGCCTCCCGGGTAAGTCCCCTTTTTTCCTTCTCTTTGTGTATGTAGCTCCAGGGAGCCGTAGGGGCTCCCCACAGAAAACCAGCGTTGAATGTAATGAAACGCCATTTTCTGGGTGAGCCCCAGAGGCTCCCTGGCTGCCCTCTTTCCCATCCGGTCGGCGGGATTTTTCGCTGTTGGTTGAAGCTTAGCTTCCGAACTGAAGGCAGCCGGCGTGGCGAGGTCCGGCCTACCTCCCCTCCCGGGAGGGGAGGGCTGCGCGGACGACCGGCACGGCAGTAAATTGATTGCTTTATTGTTTTCCTTGGGATTGTAGGGAGTTTTCTACCTCTCTGTTCAGGTTTTTGTTGTAGTTTCTTACCATGTGGGGTTTGTTTTGTTACGCCTACCTTTCTTGGCGCCTAATCCCGGTCGATGGCAGATAAGGAAAACCCCCAACCATATGGGGTTTTCCAGGGCCATTGCTCCCTGAAACCTCTCTGAAGGGGCCGGGTTCTGGCAGCTGGTCCCTGGTAGGTCTGAACTCCTTAGCTAATGTCCCGGTCTAACATAACATACATTAGCCTGATAAGCTCCAGGGAGCCGTAGGGGCTCACCCAGAAAATGGCGTTTCATTACATTCAATGCTGGTTTTTTGACGCATTACTGCGTCATCACCGAGCGAAAGTGTTGTATAATCTCAAGGAGTTCCTGAAAGTCCTAATCAGAAATTTCCTTGATTATTTTTTTTTTTTAATTCAGACACATCTCCATTTTCCAGTCAAAATACAGTATATAATTAGGTGCAGAATTCTTGGGATGTACAATTATGCATGAATGTGATTTCAAAAATGCTCATAAAACACAAGAATGTGGAATGTATAGAATCCTAACCCAAAGATCAGTTAGAATCTGATTCCCAACAGAAAGATAAATTTGCATTAATGCCATGTAAATCATATGGAGCCTATGTGTCATAGATGAATGAATCATCTTTTGGTTTCTCAGATATTCCCGTTATGTGAAATTGGTATATCTTTCCACTCCCCTTAGCAATTATCTTGTATATACTGTACAGCAATTAATTATTAATTTTATTTAATATTAAATTAAATTTTTTACCAGGTTCACTTATAGAGCTCTTCACGTCAACCTTATTGCCAGATAGAAGAACGATTAAGAAGTTTGAAGAACATAGTTTTTCTTGCTTGAATCCTTTTGTTGTAAGTAACCGTGAGCTTGCAGAAAAACAGCTGGCACTCTGGTACTTCGAAGATCAGCTGGCCTGTGCTTATCAGAAACTTATCAGACAGCTTACTGAGGTTAGTTTTTTTGTTATGAAACTTTATATTAGAAAGCAGACTTTAATGTTTAAAGACCATTTATGGTTGCCCATAGAGCTACATCAAGGTGCACCAAAATAAACCTCCATGTACTGTAATGAGTGAGCTGAATTTTTAAGACTCTGGCATACATTATGAATTTACTGTACCGTTATTGTTAATTAACCCTTGGACAACAGCTCTTATCAATTGATCTTTCTGGGGGGAGCCCCGTCGGCTTCCCGGAGCTTTCCCAGGCTGATATGCTAATGTCAGACTTTGGCATCAGTCATGTGTATGGAGTTCTAGGCCTACCGGGCCCCCTCAGAGAGGCAAGGGAAGCAATGGCCTATAGAAGCCCCAGTGTGCTTGGAAGCATTCTATGTCTGCCATCGACCTGGATCAGGCACCCAGAAAGGTAAGCGCCTCAAAACAAACCCCTATTCTGGTTAAAATTGCTACCAAAAGCCAAACTAGTGGATAGAACTCCCCAACAGAAAACAAGCAAACTAGTGTGATGTCACACGTCGCCGCGCCGCTGTCTGCGCAGCTCCCCCCTCCCCGGGAGGGGGAAGGGGGGGAGCCCCAGACCCTCCACGCCGGCTACCCACACCTCAGTTCTTGAGGCTGATGCTATAGGCGAAGGTCGTGTGCTCTGGCTCCAGTGTCGCTACAGCACTATGCTTCGCGTGTGGTGGTTGTTTTTGTGGGTGCGAGAGCCAGGAGTTATCTTCAGTACTCGGGCTGCATGCGCCTAGGGCTGTCTTCCCTAGGTGCCCTGTAAGTAGTGCCCTTGGGGCTTGGGGCCATCTTCCACAAGCTCCTCGGGATCTGCCTCTGCTGGTCCGTTTTACCTTTTCGGTTTTTCGGCCGCCTGTTGGGATCTTGGGTGTTCTGTTCTCCCTTGTTCCCTGCAGGTAAGAGGCAGTTTGCACTGGTAGGGGCGCAGGGTGCTGCACAGCTTTGTATTCCCGACGTAGGGGCCGGCTCTGTTCCTTGGGGTTCGTTGTCCTCTTGCGGGGTTTTGTTTTTCTTTTTGTTTTAGCCTGGTGGGAGGTTCTGCCCAATTATTCCACTGGTGGTTACCCTTCCACGGTTTTCCTCTGTGGTGCCCCCTGCTAGGTCCCCGTGAGTGTACACGTCCCTGGGGTACAGCTATAGAAGTTCGCTTGGTAGTTTTGGGCGCCAGTTAGCAGCGCCCTGCCTGGGACTACCTGAGCGCGAGTCCTCTTGAAGTAAACGCTCGGGACCTTGGGAATCCCCTAGGGGGCGCGTGAGTCCGATGGATGTGACCCCGGAGTCCCCGCTCGCTGTGTGCGAGTTTGAGGGCTGCTCGTCCCCTTGTCTCAGGGTGACCCTCATTGTTTTTGCCTCTGCCACGCTGCCTGTTGGGTCGGTGATATTTTCGACCCTGAGTCCTATGAGTGTTGCTGCTTGCTTGTGACTCAATTTACCCAATCCTCTGATGATTCTATTCAGGTACAGGTGGCGCGTGTGTTGCAAGCTCGGTTTTGTCTGTTGCAACGCGCGCGGTTGGTTGCTCACCCGAATGCCCCGGGGCTGCCCCGTTTTGCTTTTCGAGACCCGGGCTTTGGGGTGGGGGTCGCTTCGATCCTGGTTCAGTCCACACCTCCTCGTCCTTCCCCTTCTGTTGGTTCTGGTCCTCCCCCCCTCTCCCTGCTTCCAGCCCCAAAATGTCTGAGGGTTTTGGAGTCGGAGCAGGGGTTACTTGATCTCGAGACTCGGGCAGCTACGGGGGGTGCCCCTTCCGGGGGGGGGGGCAGAGGCATTCGAGTCTTGTCACCCGGGCGAAGCTTCTGAGTCTGACCAGTGGGCCCCCTTTCTTCCAGCTTCTACGGCTGCTCCGTCCTTGTCTTGTGGGGTCGGGGCTTGGGGAGAGGACTCAGCCCTAGGTCCTGTGGTGAAGGACCTCGAGGCTGGGGAGGGGCTGACTTGGGGGCCTTGTGCCCCGCTGGACCCCGCCTGGGTTTTCTTCCCTCTAAGCAGGGCTTAGTGTTACAAGGTGCGGGGTTTTCTTTTCCCTCCTCTGTGTACGAGTTGGATTTGGTGTCGGCCTCTCCCCGGCTTTGGTTCCGTGTTCCCCCGGGTACGTCGGTTCCGTCTTTCCGGAGGTTTTCGGCTTATCACATCCAACCTGGTGTGATGCGAGCGGCTTTTGCAGCTTACCTCCTGCATGGCCCAGATTATGCCTTGGAAATGGACCTGTCCGAGTTCAGGTTTGGGACTTCGTTCCTTTTCTGGCTCCGTTACGAGGTTCCTGAGTCTTCCTGGCTAGTTGACTGCCCCTTGTTTGCTCTGGATTCCTGGCATTCATTCTGTCGTTCCTGCACGCTGGAGTGGCAGGAAGCTTCCACGGTGCTTCAGGTTTTCCTGGGGGGCGAACTTGAGTACCTGAATGAGTGCTTGTTTGCCCCTGCCCTTCCCCGCGATGTGGGCATTGTTCAGCTCCATGTGAAGGTTTCCACCCTTTCGGCGGCGTTCGTAGCGGAGGACTTGCGCGCCCGGGGCCTTTTGGTTTCGGCCTTGCGGTTCTTTTCCCTCCTGGAGCTGTCCTCGGATTGGCTCGTGGAGGATGTAAGGACGCTTGGGTCCGGCGCCTTGTCCTTGGTGGCGCGTTCGTCGGCTGCCTTGTTGAGGCTTTTCTCACCGATTTTGTGGGATACGGTTTCCCTGTTTTAAGCTTCCCGTCTCACGTGTTGGCAGGCGGTGCTGGGTTCCTCCATGGAATCTGCTTGGGCTCTGGCTCTTAGGTGGTCTTCGCCTTTTTGTCCTCTTCTGTTTGAGGAGTCGGCCGTGGCGAAGTTTATTCAGACTGCGTTGTCGGCTTGTCGTCCGTTGGCGGACTTGTTGGTTTTCCGGGGGTCCCGGGGTGGGTCTTCCCGGAAGGGTCGTGCCAGGGCTCGGGGTTCCTCTCGTCGTGGTAGGCCACTGGTGTCAGGTTCGGGTTTGGCTCCTGCTTCGGACCTGCCCTTGTCTGGTCGGCGCGGTGTTCGCTCTGTGCGGGGTTCTGGGTCTTGTAAGAGGTGCCAGCCCTATCGCGGTTTGTCCCATTGATGGGGCGATGGGGGGGGCGGCTTACACTGTTCGCCCACACCTGGTCCCACGATTCGTAGGCATTTCGGGTCATGTCTATCGGCCTGTGGTGGTGTTGGGGCTGGCAGGGCAGGTTTGTTCCCCTGCGCTCTGTCAGGTCATCTTGGTGTGGTTCGCTTGGGCATCGTTGAAACGCCGTCGTCCCTCAGATGGGTTTTCCGTCTGTTTCCGACCCCGAAACGGGACTGCGCGGACCTGCGGTTCATTCTGGACTTGTCCTGTCTGAACCCCTGGGTTCATTACCCCTCCTTTCGGATGACTACGCTGTCTCAGGTTTGGCTCGTCTTGGAGCCGGGCGCTTGGATGGTGTCCCTGGACCTCCGGGACGCTTATTGGCATGTCCCGATTCATCCGCGGTTCAGGGACTGGCTCGGTTTTGTTGTGGGGTGTCTGAGTTACCGCTTTCGTTGTCTCTCGTTCGGGTTGAACCTGGCACCTCGCGTGTTTACGCACCTTATATGGGTCGTGGTGGCCTGTTTGCGTCTCCTAGGTGTTCGAGTGTTGGCCTACCTCGACGACTGGCTGGTTTGGGCTCCCAGCCAGTCAGCTTGCTTGCTAGCCAGGGATTTGGTTCTTTCCCAGCTCGCCGGGTTCGGGTTCCTGGTGAACTGGAGGAAGTTCCATCTGATTCCCTCTCGGGTTCGGACTTGGCTGGGTCTCGTTTGGGACTCTCGGACCGCATCCTTGTCTCTCCCTCTGGAGTCTCTCTTGCGGCTGCGGTCCCGCCTTCATCTGTTTCTGGTGGGCCCTAGGGTCACCCGGCTGTGCGGGAGCCTGAACTTCGCGATGGTAGTCTACCCACCGGGTCGGGTTTGGCTTCGTCGGCTGTTCTGGTTCCTTCAGGGTCACCCCTTCCTCCTCTCTCGCGATTGCTGGGTTCGACCCCTGGGGGCCTTGCATCGGCTGCTGCATCGCCGGCTTCCTCTAAGGGTTTTTCGGGGTTTAGTGCCTTGACACCTACATGAGCCCTCACTCGATGTGTACACAGATGCGTCGTCTCTCGGCTGAGGCTTTGTGACCAGTGATCACCAGGCCGGCCAGGGGCGTTGGGGTCTGTCCTTCTGTCGAGCTCACAGCACGATGCGGAAGTTCGCGGCAGTGTGGTTTGCTCTTCGGAGGATTCGGGTCGCCTGCGGATCGACGATTCGGCTCCATTCGGACTGCTTTCCGGTGGTTCATTGCCTGAAGCGCGGGGGTTCGATGCAGTCCTTGTCTCTTTGGGGTTGGTCGCTTCGGGTGACTCGTCTGCTGAGTTCTCGGGGTTTGGCTCTCCTGGCGGTTCACGTACGTGGAGTATCCAACATCGTGGCTGACGGCCTGTCTCGCTTCGTTCCCCTCTCCACGGAGTGGACGGTCGACGACGTTTCCTTCCGTTGACTTTGCCAGACGTTTGGGCACCCAGAGGTGGACCTCTTCACGTCGGCATGGTCTAGGCGTCTTCCCGTGTCTAGAGAGAACTAGAATACATTTCACTGCCACAAACGTGAAAGAGAAACAAAAGGAAAGAGATGAATAATGAGGTAATTAGTGAGGGTTTGGGGTGAGAGAGGTAGAGAGGTGGGAGGAGCGAGGAGGGTCATTAGCTGAAAGGGAGAGTTCGGAGAGGGGTGGAGGGAGAGGAGTAGATAGGTAGAAGTAGAAAAGTAGATAGTAGAAGTAAAGTAGATAGTAGAAGAAGAAATGCTGCCACCATCCATTCAAGACTATTACATACAAGACAAGGAATGGAACTTGTCTGTATCACAATATTCTCAAAAGAGGTTATAAAAAGGTCATTATTAGTATGTTCCATCTTTCATGTACTCATTAAATCATGAAACCGCAGAGGCTTTCTCATCTGAACTCAAAAACTCTAGGGAACAAAGTTAAAAACAATTTAAATAACTTCAATTATATTTCACATGATATCATAATTTAAGCAATTCAACTTAATGTTCAAGATGCAAAGTGAGTCATCATCCAAGAATTCGAGAACCCTACAACTTGACTGCCCCTGATCCTCACACAACAATTGTAAACACGACCAAATCACCTTAATGTTCAACTCACTAAGTGTCTGCCTATAGCTGGATTGAGAGGGGGGGGGGGGTCTGTAGGTGACAGACTGTCCCGCCCTGCCGGCTGACAGCCTCCCTGGCTAGGCCGTCTTCTCCTCTGCTTTGCTGGCTCCTCTCTATCTGTCCCTATGCTCTGCTCTCCGAGTATATATTGGGGAACCTAGTAACTAACTCCGCCCACAAGTTGATAGCCTCAGGCACTCTACCAAGCCACTCCTTAAACGTCGGGATGTTTGAAGGCTACCAGGCTCCAATTATAAGATTAGCAGAAGCAAGGTGGAATTCGCATGATCTGACCTCAGGTCACTTGAGGTCATTAACGCTTAGAGGTGTGAGACTCAGGCCGCCAACCTGGCGCCTCTCAAATCCTTGTCTGTGACTCGTATATCTCTATATATGATTAAATAAAACTAAACAAAACACCTTACGATGTTACAATAGGTCAAGCACTAATTAGTGGTACTTTTGTTGCAAGTTAGACTTGCAATTGTTTCCCTTTCATATTATCACTGATATAACCATTTTCAAAAATGCTTAACCCTTAAACAGCACAAATCATACATATATGATTTGAGTAACTGTCACAAAACGGCACAAATCATATATATATGATTTGCGTATTTAAAATAGTTAAAATAGTCCTATACATACATAGAGCTCACATATGCTTCCTCAGACCACCAGTAACCATCCCCCATCATGAAAAAAATCCAGAGTCCTTCACTTTCTTTCTAGGGCCTGTGTAAGAAAATGATGACCATTGCTTGGCAACATCACCATCCAGTATGTGAATGTTTAGGGCAGCCATAAAGGAGACACTCAACTTTTAGCAACAGCAAATGAGTGATTACCATGTATATATTTGAGGCAAAATGTGTGCCATATGCAATTTTAAGATTTAGATTTAAAATATATTTATACATGTATTATTATGAATAAGTATGTGGGTGTCTTTATATCTTTACTTGTATATCCATACATACTTATATTTTTAAAGCTTTACAAAATAGACAGTAACTTTGACACACAAATACAACCTGTTAGCATGAAAAGACTAAATTAATAAATTGAGAAACATTGAAAATAAATCAACAAATTTATTCCTATGCAGCACCTCACCTAAAACTATGCAACTTCTCCAGGCCACTACAGCTAAACCACAAGACCTACACACTTTTTATTTGGATTTTTGTTCTTCCTGAAGGCTAATTAACAATGTCATAAGAAAAAAATAATTTATTCAGAAATTTTTTTTTCTTGAGCGCCCTGGGAATGTTTGATATTTAACAGTTAGCGGTTTAAGGGTTAAAGGGCTTTGGGTGAGGTCACAAGAGCCTTCCCAAGTTTATGTTAAGAATTCAATGTCTTTATTTTTATTAATAATTCAATTTTATCTGTGATATTAAGTATGTTACTAAAACTTGTGAGTTCCTCATGTTTCAATTGCTGTATTGTGGTATTTGTTTTGATTATTTAATTTATAAAAACAGCAAAATGTTGATATTGATATATTTCATTAGGTTTCTCATGACACAGTGGACAAGAACAAATTGAAAGGTGTACGAAGTCTTGTAGATTTGTTAACTAATAATCCAAGTCAAGAGGCGAGTCTTATTGTGGAGTCAGTTATCAACAAATTGGGTGATCCATCAAGAAAAGTTGCAGCACAGACTATGTACCTCTTAAGAACACTGCTCCAGAGGAGACCAACACTGAAAATTCAAGTTGTAACTTCAGTTGAAGTAATGTTGTATAGGTAAGTTATGTTGCCGGCTGGGTAAGATTGTCAAAACTAAGAGGTTATTTACAATAAGTTAAGCTCAAATATATTACCATTATCCAACATACAGATTAATTGTACTCTATTATTTAATTAATTGTGGAATTCCCGGTCCTGAACACTCCTATCAAGTATGTGACTCTTTTGAATCTACAATTAGATATAGACTAATATCAAAGGTCAATTTTGGTTTGTACTGAGAAGTCCACTGTTAACACTTTGTCTATCTCGTGACACTTAACCCTTAACATGCTCGGGGTCTAATATCCTGCCATCCCCACAGGCGCATGTCATTTTGAAAAAAAAAAAATTATTTTTTCTTTCTAACCTGTTAATTTATGTTCACTGATCACGGGAAAAATAATAAAAAAATCGTAAGTGGCATATATTGCCCGCTATAGGGCGGGGAAGTCTGGCAAATTATAGGCACTGACTCAGCATGCGTCCCAGGCGGTCTGTTGCTCGCAAGCTGTCAGGCCAGAGTTGCCACAAAGAGATAATTACCGAATTATTTCAATGTCTCTGATTGATTTTTCATACTTTTTTGCTGTAATATTATTCAATAGTGTGTAGTTTGATATATTTATATAATAAAATGAGTGAATCATTGCTGTACTCAAAAATATGGTGTGCATATTGTTGATTCAATTACGTTCATCAATCAGTGAACAAATACTTTGTCGGTTATTACACTATAAGCACAGGTTATATATAAGTATTTGCATGTTTTGTTCACTATAACGAACCACTAAGTAGCTATTATGAGTCAAAAAGTAATGAGGAGTGACCGCCGTGTACCAGCCAGCCACTCCCGCCCTACCTCCAGTCATCTGACTCACCCTCATTCTCCTCCCACAATAATGTTTTTGCTATAATTCACTATATACAGACATTATATATAAGTATCTACATGTTTTGTTCACCATAACTGTACATCTAAGCTTGTATGGTGAGTAAAGGCACAGAGATGTGGCTACTCACACAGTCAACTGATCGGCGGCCGCCCTCAAGGTCAGACGCACTAATATTTCTCTTCCAACAATACTGTGTGGTGTTATTACGCTATATATCTTATATACAGACGTTATATATAAGTATCTACATGTTTTGTTCACCATAACTGTACATCTAAGCTTGTATGGTGAGTAAAGGCACAGAGATGTGGCTACTCACACAGTCAGCTGATCGGCGGCCGCCCTCAAGGCCAGACGCACTAATATTTCTCCTCCAACAATACTGTGTGGTGTTATTACGCTATATACACACATTATATATAAATATCTACCTGTTTTATTCATCATACTTGTACAAATAAACTGGTATGGTGCCCAAAGGCCATCGTGGTAACCAGTAAACAACACCGTCGTCTGCACGGTGGCGTCGTGCAGACGACGCCACCGCTCTCACCAAAATGGCGGCTCCAAACCTTCTCTTGCTGTTTATACCCTCTATACACACGTTATATATAAGTATCTACATTTGTGTTCACCATAGCGAACCACTAAGCTGGTATGCTGAGTGCAGTCAATAAAAGGTGGCCACACACAGTCAAAAGACATCGCCACCACCCTCCCTCCTACAGCATTACACCTCCTTCCATGGCGCACAGCGCTAAATATCACCACAATCCTGCTATTATCAGAACCCTGGTCAGTTTTATCACAGTCAGGGGTCTTCTGTAATAATATCATCGCTACATAATAGCATGAACAAGTATAATTTGGCATTTTTAGGCGATGCTGTGGTCACAAGCTGAACAGCAGTGCTGTTAGCTCATGCTGTGTGCGTCAGGCTTGGTTGCTCACTTAATACTGAGGCCAATAACACCCGGGAGTTTTTTTTAAAAATGGCGTCTGTTTACAAGAGCCCTGATGAAGGTGTGGTGAACCCCGTGTATCCGCGGGCTGTTTAAATCTTGCGTAGTACTCCAACACATCGTATGACGTGATGCGCAGTTTACTGGTACAACGTCCAGCACGTCATATGACGTGATGCGCACTTTAAGGGTTAATGCGTCACCAATTTTTCTGTTGAGTCATATCTTGTGACATGATATGCGTCCAACAATAAAATATTTTTATAAAATTCATATTTTATCCGATCGACTTTGGGTTAGTTTTCAAATGGGCGCCTTTAAATTACGCACAATTTGGTACCAAAATGAAAGATGTAACACGAAACTTGATGTCAGAACACTTGAAAGATTATAAATACATTTTTGGGGCAAAATTTTAAATATTTGTTAAAATTCTATTTATTGTGCTATTAATATGGGACTAGTTTTAAAATGCGTGCCTTTTGATTGCGAATAATTTGGTACCAAAATGAAAGATGTAACATGAAAATTTAAGTCCGAACACTGGAAAGATATAAATAATTTTGTGATTATGAGCGTCCAAATTTAAAATGTTTGTTAGAATTCCAGTTATTGGTCTATTACTATGGGACTAGTTTTAAAATACGCGACTTTATATTGCGAACAATATGATACCAAAATGAAAGACGTAAGACGAAAACTGATGTTATCAAACTGAACGAGTATACACATTAGGCTCAGGTGTGCAAATTGGTGCTCGTTCACGGGTAACTTTAGGCTTTGCTGTGGGAAGTCATGCTGGGCTTTTGGACATTATATGCAAATACACCTGTAGGAAATTCTATTGCGAACACAATGATACCTAAACGAATGACGTAGCATGAGACCCAAGGTGAAAAAACTGAAACGAGTTTTCTCATTTTACTGATTTTGTGCACTCACGGGTAACTTTTGCCGAATATAGGCTTTGCTGTAGGGAGTCACGCTGGCTTTTTGACATATGCATATACACCTGTAAGGAATTCTATTGTGAACACAATGATACCAAAATGGGTGACGTAGCACGTGAATTAAGGTGAGAAAACAGTAACTAATACTGTATACACATTTCGTGTCGCCGAGCACTCGCCCGCACGCCGGGCGCATAACCCCTAAATTTGCATTGTGCATGCCAGGATAGGCAAAGTGTTAATGCAATCATGTTGTTGTCGGTATCTCATATTAAAGGTACTGGTACTACAGGGGTCTTCACTCTAATGAATTCCTGACTAGCCTGAGCAGGATATGTTCAGTGCAAATTGTTCAATGGAATATCCAAATGTTTGATTAAGTGGGGAGTGTTTTCCCAAGCTACTGCTGAAGTCGGAATAGTACTGCATTAGTATCTACCTAATCCAAGTGTAAACTATTGTACACTGCTTAAACAATGTACATACTGTAGTTTAAACATTGTACATTGTTTAAACAATGTACAATGTACAAACTAAACATTTCTGTGGGGAGTCCCTATGGCTCCTTGGAGTTTATCGGGCAATGTGTTTTATATTAGACTGGGACATAAGCTATGGAGATCAGACCTACCAGGGACCATGAGCCGGAACCTGGCCCCTTCATAGAGATTTCAGGGAGCAATGGCCCTGGAAAACCCCCCTGTGGTTGGGGGTTTTCCTTATCTGCCATCAACCGTGGTTAGGCACCCAGAAAGGTAGGCATAACATAACAAACCCCACATGGTAAGAAACTAAAACAAAAAACTGAACAGAGAGGTAGAACTCCCTACAATCCCAAGGAAACAAGCAAACATCACACTCTACTGCCGCTTGTCTGCGCAGCCCTCTCCTCTCCCGAGAGGGGAAGGAGGGGGCCCCGGACCTCACCTTGCCGGCTGCATAGAACTCCAGTTCGTAACCTAATGTCAACCAGGACAGATGCTTCTCTGGCCTCAAATTCCTGGACGGTGTTTGCCTGTGTGGTGTTCTCTGGTGTCTTGTTGTGGTGTGTGGTGGCGAGGAGTACCTCATCAGTGACGGGGCTACATGTGCTTAGGGGCTTCCTTCCCTAAGCGCCCTGTGAGTACTGCCCCTGTGAATCAAGTTTCTCTTCCTTGGGGCATTCGGGAACCGCTCCCGTAGGGGTTCTTGTTGCTCGGCAATTGCCTCGCCCTTGGGGCCAGCTGGGGCTTGGGGCCCTTGTTTAGCCTTGGGTAGGGAGTGGTGTTGTGTTGGTTAGGGCATCAAGGTTTTGTGTGGCATGCCACCTACGCGGCGATGGGTTTCTGTCGCCTCTGGGGATGGTGCACTTCTGCAGGGTTTTCTTTTCTTTTGTTTTAGTTTTGTGACGGGAAAGTGTTGGAGTGTTGATGTTCGGCAGTCCTCCAATGGCAGGTGTCAATGCCTGGTCACACTTAAAACAAAAAGATAGACTGCTTGCCTGTTGTCTGTGGTAAGTGAGAGGGAGGAACACGTAAAACACAAAGTATGAACAATGAAACTTTAATATATTTACTTTAAACATAAATGAAAATAAAGACAAATCTCGGGGGAATGAAAAGTACAATTAAAGAACAAAGAAAATACAAAGACAATGTGAGACACAATAGTATAAAGGTGAAATAATAAAATGGTGCTGAGAATATCGGCTATGGCTGAAACCTCCCTTCGTATACAAGCCAGTGAGCTTAGTATGCCAGAGAGAGAGATGTCAACTCTAAGAGCACAAGGAATATTCTGAAGTTGATAGCTGGTCAGGGCTCCGACGTCGATTCAGGTAGATGGCGCGGAGGTGCAGTGTGCAGGTGCGCGGTCGGCGAGTCACCAATCAGGAGCAGGCAGGCTGGAATGAGTAGTTTGCTGGTTGACGACAAGCCGGCGTGGGGGGGGTGTGTGGAGTAGGGGGGATCTTGGTTACGTTTTGCCTCCTGGTCAAAACGTTTTGTGCTACCGGTGACGTATCTTGAATGTAGCATCTTGTACTTGTTAACTTGACGTAACTTGACATAGGGAAGAGCAGGCTCAATCTCTCTTAGAAAGAGATTATCGTCACAGTTTACTTGGTGAGGTCTGCCTAGTGAGACAATAGTTCCCCCTGATGCTGTTTTTGTGGCCCTCTGCTAGGCCCCCCATGCTTGTATACGTCACAGGGGTTTCAGTGTTGTCATCTACCCTATGTTAGTTTGGGTATTTAACTGGTTAGCAACACCTTGCCCGGGCTTCCCATAGTTGTTACCCTACAGGCCCTGGAAAACCCCGTCAGGGCTCAGTGGACCCATGGATGCGTCTTCAGAGTTCCAGCTTGCCTTGTGCGGGTTTGAAGGTTGCTGTGTGCCCTTGTCTCAGGGTGACAATCACCTGTTTTACCTCCGTCATGCTGCCGTTTGAGTCAATGACACCTTTGACCCAGAGCCTTACGAATTGGGTTCTCTGCTTGTGCTCCAGTTTTATTCTGATGATGTTGCTGTTAGGGTACAGGCAGCATCCGTGTTGCATGTTAGGTTTAGGTTACTGCAAAGCGTTAAGTTAGTTTCCCACCCGGATGCCCTGCGGTAGCCCCGTTTTGGTTTTAAGTACCCGGACCTGGGAGCGTTAATCGTTTCGACTTTGATTCCGTCCGCGCTCCCTTGTTCTTTCCTGTTGTTCATCCTGCACCTCTCCCCCGTGTCTGGCTCCCAAACGTCTGAGGAATTTCAGATTCGACACAGGGTTTATTTGGTAATGAGATGCGGGCGGCTTCAGGGACTGCCCCATTTGGGACGGAGACGGAGGCATTTGAGCCGGTTCCTCCTGCCGAGGTTTCTGGATCCCACCAGCAGGCCCCCTTCTTGTCTGCCTTTTTCCTGGACTCTGCCTTTTCTTCAGGGGTAGTAGGGTTTGGAGGACAGCCCTTCCCCGGGTCCCGACTTGGGGGATCTCGAGGCTGGGGAGCAGTCGACCTGGGGGCCTTGGGCCCCCTTTGACCCCTCTTGGGTGCTTTTGCCTTCCTTGTGGGCTTATTGTTGCAGGGGGAGGGGTTTTCTTACCCGTCTTCCCTGTATGAGTATGATTTGGGTTCGGCTCCTCCTCGGGTTCGGCTCCTCCCCGGGTTCGGTTCCGGGCCCCTTTGGGTTCCTCGGTCCCGTCTTTCCAGAGGTTTTCTACTTCTCATATCTCCATGAAGGAGGTTCGGGAGGCTCTCGCTGCATACCTCCTGCGAGACCTGGTTTCTGTCTCTGTCATAGATCCATCCTCTTTTGAGTTCGGTTCTTCATCCCTGTTTTGGGTGCATTTGGAGGTTCCGGAGTCTTCCTGGCTGGCAGACTGCACATTCTTTTCGTTGGGGGCGTGGCATGGATTCTGTTGGACCAGTACGCTTGATTGGCGTAGAACTTCTACCGTTCTGCAGGTTTAACTGGGGGGGCGAGTTTGAGCACCTTAATGCGTGCTTGTTCGCCTCGGTGCTTTCTCAGGATGTTGGCCTTTTGCAGCTTCACGTGCAAGTTCCTTCTCTTTCGGCATCATTGGTTGCGGAGGATTCGCACGCCCGTGGGCATTTGGCTTCAGTCTTATGCTTCTTTTCCCTTCTCGAGCTGTCTTCTGCCTGTCTTGAGGAGGATGTGGAGGCGTTGAGTACCGGGCCTTTGTCTGGGGCACTGACTTTGGCAGCTAGGGCATCAGCTGCACTGTTAAAGTTCTTTGCGCCTATCGCAAAGGAGGCGGTGTTTCTGTTTTTTGCTACTCACCTTGCGTGCCGTCAGGATGTGCTCGCCCTCTCTTTGGAATCCCCTTGGACCCTGGCTCTTAGGTTTTTGTCTCCGTTTTATCCGTTGCTGTTTGCAGAGGCTGCGGTCTCGCAGTTTTTGCAAAGCGTCTTTGTCTAGTTGTCGACCTATGTCGGATTTGTTGGTTCTCCGGGGTGGTTGTTCTCGGCCGTCTCGGAGGAGTCGTGCCAGGGTTCGGGGGTTCCGCTGGTCGAGGTGGGTCATTGGTGGGAGTTTCTGAGTCGACGTTGCCGGCATCGTATGGTTGACGAGGTGATCGCTCTGTTCGGCGCTTGGTTTCTCGTAAGGGGTGTCGGCCCTTTCACGGTTCAGCCCGTTGACGGGGCGATGGGGGAGAGGCTCGCTCTATCTGCTCACATTTGGTCCCACGATTTGTGGGCCTTTTCGGTCATGTCATGAGGCCTGCTGTGGCGTTGGGTGACCCCTCCTTCTTTAGTGGGTTTAGGGGCTGGCAGGGCAGGCTTCTTCTCCTGCGCTTCGTCAAGTCATCTTGGAGTGGGTGCGCTTGGGCATGGTGAAAATGACCCCGTCCCTTCAGGTGTTTTTTCCCGCCTGTTTCCAGTGCCGAAACGGGACTGTGCGGATCTGAGGTTCATTCTGGACTTGTCCCGTCTGAACCCCTGGATTCCTTGCCCTCCTTTCAGATAACTATTGTGTCTTAGGTCCGGCTTTTGTTGGAGCCAGGTGCCTGGATGGTGTCCTAGCGTTGAATGTAATGAAACGCCATTTTCTGGGCGAGCCCTGGAGGCTCTCTGGCAACTCTTCCTCCCACTAGTTGGCGTTTTTTTGCATTAGTTGAAGCTTAGCTTCTGAATGCAGCCGGCATGGTGAGGTCTGGGGACTCCCCCCCCCCCTCTCTCGTAAAGGGGAGGGCTGTGCGGACGAGCGTCGCGGCAGTAGAGTGTGACGTTTGCTTGTTTCCTTGTGATTGTAGGGAGTTTCTACCTCTCTGTTCGTTTTTTTTGTTTTAGTTTCTTACCATGGGGTTTGTTTTGTTATGCCTACCTTTCTGGGTGCCTAACCCCAGTCGTTAGCAGATAAGGAAAACCCCAACCACAGGGGGGTTTTCCAGGGCCATTGCTCCCTGAAACCTCTCTGAAGGGGCCAGGTTCCGGCTCATGGTTCCTGGTAAGTCTGAACTCCTTAGCTAATGTCCCAGTCTAATGTAACGTACATTAGTCCGATAAGCTCCAGGGAGCCTCCGGGGCTCACCCAGAAAATGGCGTTTCATTACATTCAACGCTGGTATTTTAAACACACTTAAATTCATTTTATTATTTTACAAATTATTGCATAATAATATTTACAAAAAATATACTCATAACAGCCAAAAGTGAATGTATTATTGCACCAATTGTTATTGATGTTCGTCCTTGTCCCAAAATATTTAAGACCAAGTTCAAATATTAATAAAATACATAAACACTTGAGTAATAATTTCATATATTTTTGTTAATGTACTATTGCCAGACAACAGTAGCTAGAACCTATACACAAAATTACCCAAAAAAGATAAAAAAAAATATTTCTTGGCTTCAAGTCAATTTGCATTTTCGAATACTGGTTCAGGCTAGTTGAGTTAATCAAAAGGTGATAGTTGTTAATTATCTCATTATCTTTTCTGTAATTTGCCTTTTCTGTGGGAAGCCCCTGCGGCTCCCTGGAGCTATCGGGCTAATATGTGATATATTAGACTAGGGCATTAGTCAATGGAGTTCAGCCTACCGGGGACCACGAGCCAGAACCTGGCCCCCTCAGAGAGGCACAGGGAGCAATGGCCCTTGGAAAATTCCCCCTGTGGTTGGGTTTTTTCTAATCTGCCATCAACTTGGGTTAGGCACCCAGAAAGATAAGCATAACAAAACACACTATATGGTAAGAAAATTGCAACCAAAAACCGAAGAAAGGCAGAACTTCCCCAAATCTAAAGAAACAAACAAACGTCGCACACCACCGCTGCGCTGCTCTTCCGCGCCGGGCTTTCCCCCTCCCCATTCCTGCTCGCCTCTCGGCTTGCCTTGTGCGAGTTTGAAGGTTGCTGTGTGCCCTTGTCTAAGGGTGACAGTCGCCGCTTTTACCTCCGACAAGCTGCCTCTTGGGTCAGCGACACCTTTGACACCTGAGTCTTGCAAGTCTATTCTCTCCTTGTTCTCCAATTTACCCATTCTGATGACATTGATATTCAGGTACAGGAGGAATCCGCATTGCATGCTAGGTTTAGGTTGCTGCAATGCGCTAGTTTTCTTTCCTACCCGGATGCCTCGAGGCTGCCCTGTTTGGTTATAGGGACCTGGATGGTTCAGTTATAGGATATGGTGGCATCGAGTCCCGGGCCTTCGTATGGCCTTGGCGGCTAGGGAGTCGGCCGCACTCTTGAAGCTGTTTGTGGCGATTCCCAAGAAGGCAGTGTCTTTATTCTTTGATTCTCGCCTCACTTGCTGGCAGTCTGTGCTCGCTCTCTGTTTGGAATTCTTTGTAATCTGCCCTGGCTCTTAGGTTTTCCTCGCCGTTTTGTCCATTGCTGTTTGCGCAGTTTCTATAGGCAGCTTCGTTTAGTTGTCGTCCTATGTCGAATTTGTTGTTTCTCCGGGGTGGCCGTTCTCAGCTTTCTTGGAAGGGTTGTGCCGGGGTTCGGGATGGACCATTGGTGTCGGCTTCTGAGTTGCTGCTTCCTTCGGAGCGCATTGCCGACAAGCATCGTCTGGTCGGCGCAATGATCACTCTGCTCATCAGCCAGCTTCTCGTAAGGGGCATTGGCCCTTTCGCGGGTTGCCCCCATGACGGGGCGATGTGGGGGATGCTCGTTCGATTTGCTCGCGCCTAGTCCCCACAATTTGTGGGCATTTCTGATCGTCACCTCAGGTCTGTGGTGGTGGTGTTGGGTGGCTCCTTCTCCTTTGGGGGTTTTGGGCTAGGAGGCAGGCTTCTTCCCGTTCGCTCTGTCAAGTCGTCTCGGAGTGGGCAAAACGACCCCGTTCCTCAGGTGGGTTTCCCCGCCTGTTTCCTGTGGTGAAACGGGACTGTGTGGATCTACGATTCATTCTGGACTTGCCACATCAGAACCCATGGATTCCTGGCCCCCTTCTTTTGGATGACCACTATGTCTCAGGACCGGCTAATGTTGTAGCTGGGTACCTGGATGGTATCCCTCGACCTCTGGGACGCATATTGGCACATTCCCATTCATCCAGGATTCATGGACTGGTTAGGTTTCGTGGTGGGGCATCAGGCTTACCACTTTCGTTGCCTTCCTTTTGGCATGAATCTGGCACCTCACATATACATGCATCTTACCTGGGTCATGGTGACCCGTCTGCATCTGCTAGGGGTTCGGGTTCTGGCCTACCTCGATGACTGGCTGGTGTGGGCTCTCAGCCAGTCTGCTTGTCTGCTCACTAGGGTGTGGTTCTTTCCCAGCTCACCAGGTTTGGGTTCCTGATGAACTAAAGGAAATCCCATCTGGTTCCGTCCCAGGTTCGGACCTGGCTGAGTCTTGTTTGGGATTCTCGGACCACTTCCGTGTGTCTTCCTCCAGGAGTGTTGCTGTGGCTGTTGTCTCCCCTTTATCCATGTTTGATGATATTTCAAACACTGGGACACTGCAGTTGCTCGAGCAGTTGTGCAGGAGTCTGAACTTCACTGTGCTGGTTTACCTGCTGGGTTGGGTTTGGCTTCAGTGTCTATTCTGATTCCTCTGGGGATGCCCATTTCGCCTCTTTCACGATTGCTGGGTTTGGCCTCCATGGGCCTTGTGTCGGTTGCTGCGTTGCCGGCTTCCAATTCGGGTTTTTCAGGGTTTTCGGGGTTTAGTGCCTTGGTGCCTACCTGAGCCCTCGCTCGATGTGTCACAGATGCGTCATCTCTAGGCTGGGGCTTTGTGAACTGTTCTCACCTGGCTGACCAAGGGCAGTGGGGTCCGTCCTTCCGTCGCAGCACTGTGCGGGAGTTCGCAGCCATTTGGCTGTCACTTTGGAGGGTTCGGGTCACTGGGGGCTCCACAGTCCAGTTCCATTAGGACCGATTTCCGGTGGTTCATTGTGTGAACCATAGGGGTTCTCTTCGGTCCTTGCCTCTTTGGGGCTGGTCACTTCAAGTGGCTCATCTGCTGGTTTCTCGGGGTTTGGCTCACCGTGTGGTTTATATCTGGGGGAGTGTCCAACATATTGGTGGACGGCCTGTCTCAGTTTATTTCCCTGTCCACAGAATGGATGGTCAATGGTAGTTGCTCCAGTTGGCTCTGCCTGACGTACAAGCTCCCAGAGGTGGACCTCTTGGCATCTGCGTGGTCTCGGCCTCTCCCGATATATGTGTCACCCTTCCATGACCCCAAAGCTTTTGCGGTTATGGATGACCGCGAGGTGGATGCCTTTTGGCAGGACTGATCGAGGAGGGGTTACCTGTACCTATTCCTCCCGGTCCAGCTACTGCTTTGGGTTCTAGCTCAGTTGGAGTTTGCCACGGGAGAGTTGTCCTCGTCGGCCCCTTGGTGACCGGCCCTGCCTTAGTTTCAGGCGCTACTAGCTAGCTGATTCAGCTTTCAATGCGGAAGCTTTTCAGGCAGCTGTCACTTAGTAAGCTTGGTTCACTAGGATTAGTCATTTGTGGCATTGTGATTGGTTGGATGGCTCTTAGTTGGCTGCTATGATGTTTAGGGACTCAGAATTGGAAGTGTTGGTGATGTTCACCTGGATTAAGTCCATGCCTCTTCATTGTTACCCTGCAGGTGTGGTTTGCCTTGGTTCGAGCTCTGAATCGTCCAAGGGTTTCGGAGTTGGGGCTGGGTTTAGCTCAGGATTCTCTATTAGTAACCCCATCCACAACGCAGGCAGTTGAGTCTTCTGGTCTCCCCCAGGTTTTGGATCAGTTATAAAGACAACTGCTCCCCCCCCCCCCCACCCTCCCAATTCTGAGCCTTCTCCCTTGGAAGACACCTTTCTGTGTTATGTGCTGGGCAAGGACTATGGCTCTACCCTAGAGCCTATGTGGAAGACTTGAGGGGATACCTGAGGAGTGTCCATGGGTGCCCTTTAACCCTTCTTTGACCTAAGTTGACCTCCAGAACAGAGCCTGTGGGATCTTTTTCTTCAGGAAGATAACATATCATATCCTCCTATGTAGGAGAATGATCATTCGGCTGCTTCTCTTGGGTTTGGTTCCAGGTCCCATCCGGTGTTTCTGAATTGTCAAATTTCTGGAGATTTCCACCTTCCTGCATTTTCCCTTCAGTGGCTTTGTTTCGGTGCCTCATGTGAGATTTGGACCTCTTTCTGTTGATGGATCCAGTCTCATTTGAGTGTTTACTAGTTGTGTTTTTGCGGGGGTTGAGCTTTGCTCTTTCGGCCCGCCTCTCAACTGTCAATCAACTGTTTACTAACTACTTTTTTTTTTTTCCCCACACCACACACACACACCCCAGGAAGCAGCCCGTTACAGCTGACTAACTCCCAGGTACCTATTTACTGCTAGGTAACAGGGGCACTTAGGGTGAAAGAAACTTTGCCCATTTGTTTCTGCCTCGTGCGGGAATCGAACCCGCGCCACAGAATTACGAATCCTGCGCGCTATCCACCAGGCTACGAGGCCCCTATAAGAGGCCCCTATAAGGGGCCTCGTAGCCTGGTGGATAGTCTCTTTTGAGTGCAGATCTGTCTTTGCTTATTGGCCACGGTGTGAAGTGCTAGATTCATCCTGAAAGGCTGACATTCCCATTTTTTTCTTTAGGCTTGGCAAAGGTTTTGTCGGACTCGCACGCTTGATTGGTGGTAGGTGTGTTCCGTCTTTCAAGTGTTCTTGGGGAGAGTTTCTTATGCATCACTCTGGGACTGCCTGTTTGCTCCGGCAGTTTCAAGGCTTCATTTACTGTGAGTCCTCCAGTTGTCTGTTAAGCTTCACAGTATGTATTTTTAGTATCTACATACATTTTGTATGTAGTGATCATATCATCTATTTTTCTTCTGTCTTCTAGTTTTGGCATATTTAATGCCTCTAACCTCTCCTTGTAGCTCTTGCCCTTCAGTACTAAGTGGCTCCCAGAACTGAAGGGCAAGAGCTACGAGGAGAGGTTAGAGGCATTAAATATGCCAAAACTAGAAGACAGAAGAAAAAGAGGTGATATGACCACTACATGCAAAATAGTAACAGGAATTGATAAAATCAATAGGGAAGATTTCCTGAGACCTGGAACTTTAAGAACAAGAGGTCATAGCTTTAAACTAACTAAACACAGATGCCGAAGAAATATAAGAAAATTCACTTTCGCAAACAGAGTGGTAGACGGTTGGAACAAGTTAGGGGAGAAGGTGGTGGAGGCCAAGACCGTCAGTAGTTTCAAAGCGTTATATGACACAAAGTGCTGGGAAGACGGGACACCACGAGCTGTAGCTCTCATCCTGTAACTACACTTAGGTAATTACAGACTTTCTGGAGGCTTCTTCCAGTGGAATGGCAAATTTCCACCCACTCCCTGCACCTCTGTGAAGGGGCCGGGTTCTGGCTCTGGTCCCCAGTAGTCGAACAGAACCCCCGCAACTGACGTGACCCGTTAGAATGTAGTAATCTCCGGTAGATAGCTTTGGGGAGCCACTGGGGCTCCTCCAGAGAGAGCGAGAGGCATTTCAATTTCATTACATTCAATGCTGGTTTTCTGTGGGGGAGCCTCGTCGGCTCCCTGAAGCTATCCAAACTAACATGTGCATGTTAGTATGGTGTCATCAGTCCCAGGAATTCTAGTGCCTACTGGGGACCACAAGTCAGAACTTGGTTCCCTCAGAGAGGCGCATGGAGCAATGGCCCTGTGAGCACTCTACATTTAGAGGTTATGTCTGCATCGAGTAAGGAAACCACCAGAAAGGTAGGTGAAACAATACAAACCTCCAACTGGTTAAAATTGCATCCTAAGTCCAGAGCCAAAAAACTCCCCCAAATGAAAAACAATGAAACAAGCAAATTGTCATCCAACTAACATCATCTGCTCAGGATGATCCAAATCATCATCCGCTCAGGTGAGCCAGCCACTCCACCCCTCAGTTCACTGACTGATGTGTCTTGTGTCGATACATCTCCTGTCCTTGCTTTATTGTCTGGCTTTTGCGTTTGTGGCTTTGCCAGCTGTGTGTGATGTGGCAGCCAGGTGTTCTCAGTATGCAGGGCTTCATGTGCCTAAGGCTACCTTCCCGAGTAAATAAGTAGTTTCCTTGTGTTTCAGGGTTCTCTTCCCTGGGACGTTCGGGTCTCACTAATATCTGAGGGCTTCGTTGCTTGGTAGTGTTCTCGCCCTTGGGGTCCATTGCGGGTCTTGGGCTTCCCGTCTTGCGCCGGGTAGGGAGTGAGTTTTTGCTGGGTGGGGCGCACTGCCACTGGCACAGCCTGCATACAGTGGCGGATGATGATTCTCTCTGGGGGACTGGTTGGTTTGTGTGTGTTGCTTCGGGGGGCTTTTTGTTATGATTTGTTTTGGGCGTATTCGCTTACTTTTAGCAGAGATGATCTGCCTAGGCTGTGTTGGTGGTCCTCGGTGCCCCGAGGTTTCATGGTGACTTCAAGTTGTCAGTTTGCCTGTAATAGACAGGGTTTACCGGCTTAGCCGGTAAGGAGCCCAGTGCCTGGTCTTCCCGTAGGGCTAACATACCCTACGGGCCCTGGAAAACCTTGTTGAGCTTGGGGGTACCATGGATGCATCGTTCTAGCCCTGTCTCGCCTTGCGCAATGCTGACGACCCTGAGTCTTGCGGGACTTGTCCTCTGCATGTTATTCAGTTTACCCATTACTTGTCTGAGGATGTTTGGGGTCACGGAGCAGCTTTGTTGCATGCTAGGTATTTTTGTTGCAATGAGCCAGGTTGGTTACCCGGTTTGATGCCCCAGAGCTGCCCCGCTTGGGTTTGAGGGTCCAGGATTTAGGGGCGTTGGTTAGTTCAACCGTGGCTCAATCCATGCCCTTGGATTTTCCCTGCGAAGTTTGGGAGACCCTTAGTACTTACCTCCTGGCAGACCCGGTTTATGCCTCTATAATTCTTCCCCCGTATTAGGTGTTTTACGAGGTTCCAGAATTTTCCCTGGCTGGCGGACAGCCCTCTCTTGTCTTTGGGAACTTGGCACAGGTTTTGTTAGACCCGCTCACTTGAGTAGTGAGAGGTTTCTTCGGTGCCTCTTCACCCCTGTGCTTTCTGGTGATGTGGGTCTGGTGCAGTTACATGCTCAGATTTCCTCTCTTATGGCTGCCTTGACATCGGATGACTATCGAACTCGCGGTTATTGGGCCTCTGTCTTGTGCTTCTTTGGTCTTCTGGAGCTGTCCTTCGACTTGCTTTCAGAGGATGTGGAGGCATCAAATGGGCAGGCCTTTGGCTGGGTGCTTGTTTCAGATGCCGAGGCGTCGCCTGGCCTGCTGAAGCGGTTTGCGCCAATCCTCTGGGAGGCGGTGTTTGTTTTTTAACTCTCGTCTCCCATATCGGCAGACCTTCCTCACTCTCTCTTTAGATTATGCTTGGCCCAGGCTTTGCAGTCTTCACACCCCTGTTCTGGCCCTTTATTTTCAGAGGACTATGTTGCTTAGTGTGTCAGTGGCTTCTACTAGTTGCCGCCCTATTTGTGATTTGTTGGTTTGTTGGTGCTCAAGGAGGGTGGGAAGCGGTTCTCGCTCCTCTCGGGGTGATTGTGCCAGAGCTTTGGTTTTGATAGGTCGAGGTGGGCCTTTGGTGCCAGTTTTGGAGCAGGTGTGTCCTCCGGGGCCTTCTTCATCTGGTTGGCAGAGTAGTCGCTCTGTGCGGAAGTAGGCTTCTTGGAGGTTGCATCTGCTATTTCGCAAGGCACTTCGTTGACAGGGAGATGTGGGGGGGGGGGGGGGGAAGCTGGCTCTGTTTGCCCACGCCACGCTCTTTTGCCCTTGTCTCTTCCAGCCTTTGGTGGCTTTGACCGGTTCCTCCGCCTGTCGGGGCTGGCAGGGCAGGCTTCTTCCCCATCTGTCGGGTCATTTTGGAGTGGGTTCGCTTGGGCATCATCGAAACGACTTCGTCCCTCAAGTGTGTTTCTTGCTTGTTTCCTGTTCCGAAATGGAACTGTGTGGATCTTCGATTCATTCTGGGCTTGTCCCGTCTAAAGCACTTAATTCCTTGCCCCTCCTTTTGGATGACTACCTTGTCCCAGGTCCGGCTTCTTTTTGAGCTGGGCACTTGGATGATTTCTCTGAACCTCAAGGAAGCTTATTGGGATATTCCTATTCATCCAGGGTTCTGGGATTGGTTAGGTTTCATGGTCAGGCATCAAGCTTACTGCTTTCGTTGCCCTCCATTCGGTCTGAATCTGTCACCTCGCGTATTCATGCGACCAATATAATACAACCAGGGTCGTAGTAGCCCATCTTCTTCTGCTAGGTATTTGGGTTCTGACCTACCTCGATAACTGGTAGTCTGACTACCAGACTACCAGCTGGTCTGCATGTCTGCTAGCCAGGAATGTGGTTCTTCACCAGCTTGTCAGTTTCGAGTTCCTGGTAAATTGGCAGGTCCCATCTGGTTTCGTCCCGGGTTCGGACTTGGCTAGGCCTCGTGTGGGGTTCTCCTGACTGCATCCGTTTCTCTCCTTCCTGTGACTGCTCTGGCTGCAGTCCCATGTTCACGGATGTCTTGTTTCTCGGCTGGGGTTTTGTGACGCGCTCACCAGTGCTCACCAGCGCTCACCAGGCTGGCCAGGCCTGTCCCAGCCCGTTGGGCTGGCAGCACGGTTATGGGAGTTTGCAGCCATATGGCAGGTGCTACTACGGATTCGGTTGCTTCAGTGTTCTGTGATTCAGCTCCTGTGGGACTGCTTCTCTGTTGTTCATTGTCTCAACCGATGGGGCCATTTGCATTCAGAGAGTGTCCAACGTCCTGGCGGATGTCCTGTCTTTCCACATCGTGGACGGTCAACGCCGCCTCCTTCCTTTGGTTTTGTTTGACATTCAGGCGACAAGAGGTGGACCTCTCTGCATCGGCTTGGCCACTGTTTCTTGGTCCAGCTGTTACTTCAGGTTCTGGCTCGGCTCGAATACTATAAGGGGAGAGTGGTTCTCCAGGCCCCATTGTGGCCGGCCTAGCCTTGGTTTCAGGCACTGCTTGCAATGTGTTCGAACCCGATTGTTTTCTGCAGCTCTGCCTCTTTCAGCGGGTCGGGCCGGTGAGGTACCTCGTTGGTTTAGCTTATTCTTGGATCACCATTTGTATGGTGATCAGGTGTCCCACCTGCGGGCTTCTTCTCAGTGACAGTATGGAAGTCTCCTGGAAGTCTCTGTGCCATTTACTTTCCCTTCGTAGGGTTTCGTCAGTGTCTGTTCAAGTTGTTTTGTCTTTTCTCTCTTGACTTTTTCTTGACCGGCATCTCATGCCGAATAGTGTCGCTTCTTATCGTGCAGCATTGACGGAGCTGCTCCAGCTTGCATTCGGGGTGGATGTCACTTCCGCTCCGTTACGCAAGCACTCTCATGTGTTTTTTCACTTCCCGCCTGCTCATGCGCCGCCCAAGCCTTCTTGATCTTTGGACGGGATGCTCTCGATTCTCTCCTCTCCTCTGTTTGTTATCGCCCCCTTGGTCTGGGACTGTTTTCAAGAAGCCTTATTCTTGTTGGCTTTTGCCTCGTGAGATTCGGGTAGAGGACCTCCATGCTCTTCTCCGGCACAGGTGTTTTTGCTCTTTTGGTCCTGGGTATTGTTTTGTTCGTTTGCTACCTTCTTCTTTTCTGGCAAAGAATGAGACGGCTGGTTTCCAGAGGGCTCCTTAGATTGTTGATGCTTGGTTGGTTAAGCCGGGGGGTGCATCATATTTTGTGTTCTTTTGTGGATTTACGTCGCTACTTGTGGGCCACTGGTTCAGTGACTAGGGATGCACTCAGGGTGGATCCATTTTCTCTAGTTCCCAGTTCCAGGGCTCGTATCTCTCAGGTTGTCTGCAGGGTTATCAAGTCTAGCCAGCCTGTGGTCTACCCTCGTGCCCATGATGTGAGGGAAAAATGCTGCTCTCACTGCTGTGTTTGGAAATTTTGTATGTCTTGGGTCGGCATTCGGGCGCGAGGGTTTTGGAAATCGAATCGGGTCCTGGCCGCTAGATATCATGTCAACGATCCTGGCCCTCGGCGGCCTTGTGTTGCTTTGGGTGCCTGTTGCGGCCTTTTGTCTCTTCATCGTTGTGAGACCTGTGGTGCTGCCGCCTCCCAGGTAAGTCCCTGTTTTTACTTACCTGTGGGTATTTAGCTTCAGGGAGCCAACGGGGCTCCCCACAGAAAACCAGCTTCGAATATAATTGTCATTTTCTAGGTGAGCCCCGGAGGTTTCCTGACACCCTCCCTTCTCTGGTCGGTAGTTGTCATCATTCTACGAACTGAGGGGGTGTAGCGGCCGGCACACCTGAATGAGTTCCCCCCTCTTCCCTGTTGGGGGAGCAGGTGTGCTAGATGGAGGATGATTTGCTTGTTAATTTGTTTTTCTTTGAGGGAGAGGGGGGGGGGGGAGTTCTTTGGCTCTTTTTAGACATAGGTTGCCATTTTAACCCAGTTACATGTTTGTATTGATTCGCCTACTTTTCTGTGGGGAGCCCCTACGGCTCCCTGGAGCTTATCGGGCTAATGTATGTTATGTTAGACCGGGACATTAGCTAAGGAGTTCAGACCTACCAGGGACCAGCGCCAGAACCTGGCCCCTTCAGAGAGGTTTCAGGGAGCAATGGCCCTGGAAAACCCCATATGGTTGGGGGTTTTCCTTATCTGCCATCGACCGGGGTTAGGCACCCAGAAAGGTAGGCGTAACAAAACAAACCCCACATGGTAAGAAACTACAACAAAAACCGAACAGAGAGGTAGAAAACTCCCTACAATCCCAAGGAAACAAGCAAACATCACACTTTACTGCCGCGCCGATCGTCCGCGCAGCCCTCCCCACCCCGGAAGGGGGAGGGGGGAGCCCCGGACCTACCGCGCCGGCTGCCAAGCTCCAGTTCGTTCGCTAATGTCAACCGGGATTGACGCTTCTCTGGCCTCAGTTTCCTAGGCGGTGTTTGCCTTGTGTGGCGTTCACTGCCGTGTGTTGTGGTGTGCGGTGGCCAGGAGTACTTCATCAGTGCCGGGGCTGTATGTGCTTAGTGGCTGCCTTCCCTAAGCGCCCTGTGAGTACTGCCCTTGCGTAACAGGGTTATCTTCCCTGGGGCGTTCGGGAACCATTCCCGTAGAGGTTCTTGCTGCTCGGCATTTGCCTCGCCCTTGGGGCCAGCTGGGGCTTGGGGCCCTTGTTTGGCCCTGGGTAGGGATTGGTATTGTGCTTGTTAGGGCGTCAAGGTGTTGCGCAGCCTGCCACCTAAGCGGCGGCCGGTTTCTGTTGCCTCTGGAGACGGTGTACTTTTGCGGGGTTTTTCTTTTGTTTTTCATTTTCTTGCCTGGTGGGGGTCTGCCTAAGGTGGTTATAGTTCCACTGGTAGTGTTTGGCGGCCCTCTGCTAGGCCCCCGTGCTTGTACACGTCTCAGGGGTTTTCAGTGCTATAATCTACCCTCTTGTTATGTTTGGGTTTCTTAACCGGTTAGTAACACCTTGCCCGGGCTTCCCGTAGTTGTTACCCTACGGGCCCTGGAAACCCCTGTCTGGGCTCGGGGGACCATTGAATGTGTCTTCCGGGTTCCAACCCGTCTTGTACGGGATCGTTGGTTGCTGTTCCCTTGTCTCCGGGTGACAGTCGCCAATTTTACCTCCATCATGCTGCCTGTTGGGTCACTGACACCTTGACCCGGAGTCTTGCGAGTGATTCTCTGCTTGTTCTCCAGTACTCTCCTGATGTTATTACTGTTCAGAGTACGGCGGCATCCATGTTGCAAGCTAGGTTAGGTTGCTGCAACATGCTAGGTTGGTTTCCCTCTCGAATGCCCCGTGGCCGCCCCGTTTGGTTAGGTGCTGCTCGCCCCTTTCTCTCCATGTTCCCGGCTCCGGACCGTCTGCGGGTTTCGGGGTCGGGGCGGGGTTTAGTTGCGGCAGAGACTCGGGCGGTTTTCGGGGGCTGCCCCGTTCGGGTGGGGGACGGAGGTTTGAGCCTGTGCCTCCTGCCAAGGCTTCTGGGTCTTACCAGCGGCCCTTTCTTGTTGCCTTTCCCATGGGCTCTTGCTTTTCTTTAAGGGCGGAGGGCTTGGAGGACGGCTCTGCCCCGGGGCCTCTGTTGTTGGTTCCCGGGGCTGTGGGGGTTGCCTGCTAGCAGTTCTGGGGCGGTTTTGCCCCTTCAGGGGTTTTTCTGCTGTTGGGCGGCGTTTTTCGCCCTTCCAGTCTGCTAGCTTCCCACATTTGCTGGCGTGTTTTTGTGTATTTAGCGTCAGTCACAGCCCCTGCTGGCGGCCATTTTCGTCTGCCGGTTTCACGGCGTGGCCACCAGGGCGGCGTTGCGGTTTGTTTACATGCATCTGGGTGTGCGAGCGAGCGTCTCTGGTGAGTTTTCAAAAACTTTTCAGGGTTTTTGTTCTCCTGTTGTCGTTTCTTTGTTTTTCTGGTGTTTTCTTGCCGTTGCCTGTTCCTCTGGGAACGTTTGGGTGTTGATTTTGGGTCTGAGCCTATGGGTTTAGGCTCAGTGCCCCTGGCTGCTATGCTTGCTCCCACACCTTGCCCCTCGGTTTTCGGTCTGTTGGGACCGTTTTCCCAGGGCGTTCTGCTGGGGTCTGTGCTTTGCCTTTTAGTGGTGTTCTCCGCCGGCAAATGTGGTGGTTTGGGCTCCCCCTGGTTCGATTCTGGGTTCCTTTGGGTTCCTTGGTTTCGTTCTGGAGGTTTCTTCCTCTTGGGCCCCCTTTTGTGGGTTCAGGGGACTTTGTTTCCTCGTGTGACCCGGTTCTGCCTTTTGGGGTTCCGGGGTCTTCCTGGCTTGCAGACTGAGCTTTTTGGGTCTTGGCACATGTTGTGGTTGTGCTGGGACTTTGTGGTTTTGCTGTCGAGGTGGGCCTTTTGATGCAGTTTTGTGCCTTTTGCCTGGCCGGTGTAGTGCTCTCTGCCACTAGTCGGCGGCTTGTGCTTTTACAATATATGTCCTCACCTAGTTGTGCTTGTGGGGGTTGAGCTCTGGCTCCTTGGTCCTGCCTCTCAACCGTCCATCAACAGGTGTATCGGATCCTGTGCCTCTTGGGCTCTGTCATGTCTACATGTGACATTGTATGGGGGTCAGCCTCGTTACTTGTGTGAGGAGTCGCCACATTACTTCCTAGTGCTTTCCCGTTCCCATTCTGACACACACACACACACACAAAAAAAAAAAAAAAAACTGTGGCTCTTTTGGGTACTCAGTTTCCACCTGTGTCCCCTAGTGCGTGTGTCCCTTGTGTTACATAGCCTGTCCTTATCACCCCTGTCGATTCCCTTGGGTGTCTTGAATGTGGTGATCAGGTCTCCCCTCACTTCATCTTCCAGCGAAGTGTGGTTTCATTCCCGTTGTCTCCTCATGACTTCGGTAGTGTACTTTTTCTTTCTGAAGGGGTTCTGTTCCCTTCTCTGTTGACTGGGCGCTGGGGGAGCAGCTTGCTCTGTTGCCTCTCGCTTGGTCCCGCTGTTGGTGGGCGCTTTGGGTTGTCTTCCGGCCTCTGCTGGCGTCGGAGGACGGCTTCTCCCCTTTGGGGGGGGTTCAGAGCTGGCGGGGTGGGCTTCTTCCCCTGCGCTTCGTCATTTCCTCTTCGTGGGTGCGTGGGGCGTGGTCGATCCGCCCCATCCTTCTGGGCTTCCCGTCTGCTCTTTGCAGTCATGAGCTTTTCCAGTCTGCAGTTCTTCTGGACTACTTCAGTCTGCGCCCTGGATCCTCTGCCCTCCTCGGAGGACTGTTGTCTCCTGTTCGGATTCTGTTAGGGCCTGGTGCATGGATGGTGGACCTGGACCTCCAGGTCACTTCTTGGCACGTTCCTCTCCAGTTTTTCTGGGGCTAGCACGGTTGGTACTTACCTATGTGTACTTACCTAAGTGTAGTTACAGGATGTGAGCTACTCTCGTGGTGTCCCGTCTTCCCAGCACTTTGTCATATAATGCTTTGATTATAATTGTCATATTGTCATATAATGATTGTCATATGTCATAATATGTCTTCATATGATTGTCATATAATGCTTTGGTGGTGGGGCTTCAGGTTTGCTGTTTTTATTGCCTTCCCTATTTTGTAAAGGGCACTTTGTATACTCTTTGCATCTTTACCGGATCTTAGTGCCCTGTCTGCGTCTGAGATTCGGTGTCTGGCCTACCTCGACGACTGGCTGGAGTGGGCTCCCAGTCAGTCCGCTTGTCTGCTCGCCAGGGGATGGTTCTTTCCAGATCGCTGGGTTTGGTTTCCTGGTGATCTGGAGGTTTTACCTTCTGTTTCCGTCCCGGGTTCGGACCTGGGCCTTGTTTCAGGCTCTTGGGCCCCTCATTGTCTTCCCTCCAGAAGTGTTACTGCGGCTGTGGTCCCGCCTTTGGCTGTTCAGGAGGGGGTCCCGGGTTGCTCAGCGGTTGCTTGGGCGGTTGTGCGGGAGTCTGCACTTCGGCGTGCTTGTCTGCCCACGGAGTCGGGTTTGGCTCCGGCGTCGGTTGGTTCCTACGGAGACTCCCCTTCCGCCTCTTGCATTCCTTGGGTTCCTCTGGGGATCTGGTGTTGGTGCTGCGTCACCAGCTTCCTCTTTGGGGTTTTCGGGGTTCCGTGCCTTGGCACCTCCCCGAGCCTTCGCTCGATGTGTTCACGGACGGGTCGTCTCTCGGCTGGGGCTTTGTGACCAGTGCTCACCAGGTCGGCCGAGGTTGATGGAGTCTGTCTGTCCGTCGGGCTCACAGCCCGGTTCAGGTGTTCATGGCTGTCTGGTTTGCGCTTCGGAGGATTTGGGTCACTAGGTACTCTACCATTCAGCTCTGTTTGGACTGTTCTCTGGTGGTTCTTGCCGGAACCGCAGGGGGTTTGGTTAACCATGTGGTTCGTGTCCAGGGTGTGTCCTGCGTCCTGGTGGACAGCTGTCTCGGTTCATTCCTCTTCGTGGGTTGGCCAGTCGTCGCCGATTCGTTTTGTTGGCTCTGTTGGGCTTATGGACTCCTGGCCATGGACGTCTTCGGGTCGGCGTGGTCTAGGCGTCGCCCGTTTTGTGGCGCCCTTCCCACCTGCGAGGACTTCACGGTGGAGGCTTTCGGCAGGCCTGGTCGAGGTGGGGGGTACCTGTCCCTCTTCTCCCGGTCCAGCTGTTGCTTCGGGTTCTGGCTCGGTTGCAGCCCATTCCCACGAGAACAGTCCTTATGGTTCCATGGTGGCCGGCCCGGCCTTCTTTTCAGACGCTGCTTGATAGGTGTCCGTTCCCGGGGCGTTTTTCCTGAGGCTTCGCCTCTTTCAGCAGGCCGAATCGGTCCTGTCCGTGACTGGTTCGGCCTTCTCTTTGGCACTTCGCGTCTGGTATTTTGACGCAGGTATCACCATCTCTATGGTGTTCAGGTGGCTTTGTTGACGGTGTCCCACCTGCGAGCTTCGTCTTGGAGACAGTATGACGTTTCTTACGTTTTCTCGCGTTTTGTTTCCCCTCCGGCCTGCTCATGAGTCGCCTGAGCCATCCTGGTCCTTGTTCAGGGTGCCTTCTTCTCTTCCCCTCAGTTTGTGGTAGCCCCTTCGGTTTGTTTCCTCCTCTTTGGTACTGGTGGTAGCTTTATTGGTGTGCAGCCTTTCTCTGTCCTGGCGACGGTCGAGACGGCTGCTTTCCGGAGGGGTTCTTGGGGTATTGGTACTTGTTTGGTTTGGCCGGGGGGTGTGTCCTGTGTTGTCCGGTTGTGCTTTTTGCTGTTGTCGGCGTACCGTGCCTGGGGATGCGCTGTGGTTGATCCGGTTCCTTCGTTCCCTGTTTTCAGGGCTCGGGTCTCCCAGGTCGTCCGCAGTGTTTTCCTTCTTCCTGCGGTCTGTCTTTGCGCCCGTGCTGTTCAGACGTTTGCAGCATTTGCTGCTGTGTTGGTGACGTCTCCGGCTCGTTTCGGGCGCAGGGATTTGGGGGTCGCACGGGTTTTTGGCCGCCCATCCATATGTGCGTCTGTTCTTGGGCGTTCTTGTTGCCTTGGGTCGCAGGTTTGCGACCGGTTGTCTTGGCTTTGCGTTGCAGAGTTTGTGGCGGCCGCCTCCCGGGTTAGCCCTTCTTTTCCTTCTCTTTGGGTATGAAGCTCCAGGGAGCCGTAGGGGCTCCCCACAGAAAACCAGCGTTGAATGTAATGAAACGCCATTTTCTGGGTGAGCCCCGGAGGCTCCCTGGAAACCCTCCCTCCCACCGGTCGGCGGTTTTTTCGCGTTGGTTGAAGCTTAGCTTCCGAACTGGAGCTTGGCAGCCGGCGCGGTAGGTCCGGGGCTCCCCCCTCCCCCTTCCAGGGTGGGGAGGGCTGCGCGGACGATCGGCGCGGCAGTAAAGTGTGATGTTTGCTTGTTTGCTTGTTTCCTTGGGATTGTAGGGAGTTTTCTACCTCTCTGTTCGGTTTTTGTTGTAGTTTCTTACCATGTGGGGTTGGTTTTGTTACGCCTACCTTTCTGGGTACCTAACCCCGGTCGATGGCAGATAAGGAAAACCCCCAACCATATGGGGTTTTCCAGGGCCATTGCTCCCTGAAACCTCTCTGAAGGGGCCAGGTTCTGGCGCTGGTCCCTGGTAGGTCTGAACTCCTTAGCTAATGTCCCGGTCTAACATAACATACATTAGCCCGATAAGCTCCAGGGAGCCTCCGGGGCTCACCCAGAAAATGGCGTTTCATTACATTCAACGCTGGTTTTTTGGTGGTATTCCCCGTCGATGGCAGACATGACAAGCTCTAAATGTAGAGTGCTCATATGAGCACTGCTCCTTGTGCTTCTCTGAGGGTACCAGGTTCTGGTTCATGGTCCCTGGTAGACACTAGAACTCCCGGGACTGAGGACACCAAATTAATGTGGCAGATGTCAATTTGGATAGCTTCAGGGAGCCAGCAGGGCACACCCAGAAAATGGCTTTTCATTACTTTCAACGCTGGTTTTTATTTTATTTTTTCTGAAGGTTGCATGGAGTCTGATAGAGTGAATGAAATTCCTTGGTTAGTTCAAGCAAGTTTACAATGTATTCTGAAATGCACATATACCAAAAATAAATGCATAATTCCTGGGGGGAAGCCCCTTCAGCTCCCTGAAGCTATCCGAACTGATATGTGGATATTGGTTCTACACCGTCTACACCTTCGGTTCTAGTCTGATGTGCTTGGTGGTCGGATGTCACCTCTGGCCTCGCTTTCCTGGTTGGGATTTTGCCCTGTGGGGGTGTGCCAGGTGTGTGTGTGGTGTGGTGGTCATGTGTTCTTTGTACATGGAGCTACATTGCCCTAGGTGCTCTGTAAATACTACCCTTGCATGTCAGGGTTGACTTCCCTGGACGTTTGGGACACACACTCCGTTGGGGGCTTCGTCGCTTGACGGGGTCTTCACCCTTGTGGTAAGTCGGGGGTCTGGGGCTTTGCATCTTGCCCTGGGTAGGGGAGTGTTATTGGTTAAAGGGTGAGGGGGGGAGGGCCACTCTGTGGCTGGCACAGTCTACTACCTATGCGACAGCCAACATTTCTCTCTAGCTGCTCGTTTGCTTGTGGTGTTGTGCCAGGACCTGTTCTTTTTTATTTGCATGAATTTTCCCACTGTGGATGGAGAACTGCTTATGTGCTTATTAGGTCAGCCAAGGTTGTGGTGGCTTTCTTCCTCTGATGCCCACGAGGTTTCACCTCTGCTACTGATAGTCGGTTTGCCTGTTCACAAGCAGGAGTTCTAACGGCTTAGCTGGCCACATTGCCTGGGGTTCCCATAGAGATAATGTGCCCTGCGGGCCCTGGAAAACCCCAGTGGGCTCGGTCGGTAACCCGGCTCTGTCAGAATTTACTCTCGCCTTGTGCGACGTTGCTGGATGTTCATCGTCCCTGTCTCAGAGAGACGATCACCCCTTCTGCCTCCGTCATGCTGCCTGTTGGGTCGGTGACACCCATGACCCGGAGTCTTGCGGGACTTGTTCCCCTGCTTGTGCTTCAGTTTAGCTTTTCCATGTCTGCAGATGAGAGGATTCAGGCAGCGGCCGCGTTGCAAGCTTTCTTCTCCCTCATGCATCACGCCAGGTTTGTTGCCTGGTTGGAGAAACCTGGAGCTGCCCCTTTTAGATTTTGGGGGCGTTGGACACTTCGCCTTTGGTTCTGTCCATGTCCCCTGCTTCTTTCCCAGGTGGGCGTGGTTGACCCTGTTCCTCTTCCTCCTGCTTCCGGCTCCAAATCGTCTGAGTATTTTGGAGTCGGAGCGAGGTTTAGATTGGGATGAGTCTTGGGTGACTTCGGAGGCTGCCCCTACTGATTCGGGCGTGGAGGTAATTGAGCCTTTTCTTCTACTGAGGCTTCCAGTTCATCCCAGCCACCTTCCTTCTTGGAAGTTTTTCTGTTGGACTCTATCTTTTCTTCACAGGTGATAGGGCAGGGAAGAGGGTTCTGCCCCAGGGCCTGTGTCGTGAGTTCCCGGGGCTCGGAGGGTGTCCACTTAGAAAGCTTTGGCTCCTTTTCCCCCTGCTTGGGCCCCTTGTGCCCTCGGGACAGTGGTTGTTGCAGTAGGGGAGAAAGGTTTTTGTCCTCTCCTTCCCTTCTCCATTAGTTTTACAATATTTGCTTGTGTGATTTTCACACCCTTGGTTCTGATGCATCCATATTTTGCTTGAGTTTATGTTTTGTCAGCCATTTGCCCTGCTGTTTCATTACCGTGGCTGGCTGCCAGTACTATTCATCCCATATCTTCCCAAATGTGTTTGTTGCCTTCTTCTCGTTGTGCTTGCATAGGTTTTGCTTCGTCTCTTCGGGCCTCTTCCTACCCTGTTTTGTCTGCAATTACAGAAACCACACCTGACATGAGTACTTTATTTGGGTTCAACAAGGACAAGCTTAAGCAGACGAATGCCTTGCTATGCCTGGTTTCTTTATATTTTACTTGTCCTACCCTGTCTTTTTCCCTGGGGTGGGTGCTGATCCTGTCTCTCGGTCTTGTGTTACTTGGCTCTCTTGTCTAGTGTGCGTGGCTGTGGTACTTCTGTATTTTATTTGCCTCGGTCTTGTGTTCACATGATGTACTGGGGTTATTGGATTTTCTTTTTTTTTGTTATTGACACCAGTTTTTGTACTCTATATAACCGTCTGGCTCCCAAGCCTACGGCCCTCAGTATCCTATCTGTATTCTGGCTGTTTTAACCATGGGGGTCTTTTTATCTTAGAAAAAATTGTACAATAAACCAATCTTTTCATTCAAATTGTGCATGTAATCTGCCAGCAAATGTGGTAGGTAGGGCTCCCCCCCCCCCATGTTTCTGGGTGCCCCAGGGTTCCTCAGATTTGTTTTTTTAAAGGTTTTCTTCCTCTCCGATTCCCCTTGAGGCGATTTGGGGAGGCACTTGGCACGCGTACCTTCTGTGAGACCCAGTTTACGCCTCGGTGTTGGATCCGGGTTTTGTTTGAGGTCGGGTCCTCTTACACTGCCTCAGTGACTGGTTGGTATGGGCTCCCAGCCTGTATGCTTGTCTGCTAGCCTGGGATCTGGTTCTTTTCCAGTTGGCCAGGTTCAGGTTCCTGGTAAATTAGGGAAGTCTCAGTTGGTTTCATCCCAGGTTTGGACTTGGCTGGGTCCCGTATTGGATCTCGGACTGCGTCTGTTTCTCTCCCCCCTGCAGCTCTGCTCTGTCTGCAGTCCAGTTTTCAGCTGTTCCTAGTGCCTAGAACACTAGGACCAGTGCTCACCAGTCCGGCCAGAGGGGTTGGAGTGCGTCCTTATATCGGGCTCACAGCACCGTGCGGGAGTTTGCAGCAGTGTGGCAGGCATTGCGCCGGATTCGGCTTTCTCGGGGCTCCTTGATCTGGCTCCATTCGGACTGCTCTCAGTAGCTTTCCCTCATCTCTCTGAGGAGACCAGGTTCTAGCTCGAAGTCCCTGGTAGGCCTCAGAACTCCAAGTGACTGATGATCCCAAACTAATAATCACATATCAGTTTGCATAACTTCAGGGAAGCCTCCAGGGCTACCCTCCAAAAAAGGGCGTTTCATTACATTTAACGCTGGCTTTTCAACGTGACCTCTCGAATAATACATTGCATTTTGATGTCAAAATCCCCAATGGACAAGATATGATGTTCTGTACTATAAATAATTGCAGTTCACAAACATGCACGGTTTTCTGTGCGTGGATTACTTGGTTAAGGTAGGTTTGGGTGTTTTAATCCACCATTTTCTGTACATTGTGGCAACTCAGGAGAGAGAATGGGCTGAATTTTCACAAAATTTATTCTTTATTATTTTAAAATGATTGTCACATATTATGCACTAATTGATGTAAAAAAAATTATTTTCAGGCCAAATGTGAATGAGAAAAGTCAGTATTACTGTCTTTGCTTTTTGAAAGATATGATTTTCTCCAAGGATGACCACAGGCTTGCTGCAGAGCTCCTTAAACTCTATTTTGGCTTTTTTAAAGCTTGCACAAAGAAGGTATGTGAAATGTACTGAGAACCAGGATGTTCATTGAGAAATGTAGTGCATGGTTTCTGATGGGAAATATTACTTGTTCACCACAGATGCTTGTGTATCACTGTATACAGTTTTTAGGTATATGTACTGCTTCAGTTTACCGGTCACCACAGATGCTTGTGTATCACTGTATACAGTTTTTAGGTATATGCACTGCTTCAGTTTACCGGTCAGTTATACGTACATATACAGTACTTTGTTCTAACTTTGAAGTCTTACACACTTGTAGGATTCTTGAAGTTAACCTGTCTCATCACATTCTATTTGAATTTTTCTTTTTCCTGAAGCGAGTCCCGTCGGCTCCCTGACGGTATCCAAACCGATTCGTGCTATATTAGTTTGGGATCATCAATCACAGGAGTCCTTTTGCCTACTGGGGACCATGAGCCAGAACCTGGCCCCATCAGAGAGAGGCGCAGGGTGCAATGGCCTATGAGCACTTTACATTCAAAGTATGTCACAATTCCCATCAACCAGGGAAGGAACCCAGAAAGATAGGCGAAACAGTACAGACCACAATCTGGTGAAAATTGCAACCTACTCCCGAAAAGAGCAAAAGAACCCCCTCCCCAGAAAGAAAACAAACAAGCAACACTTTATCCAACTAGCACTCAGCCTCCCTCGAAGGGGGGAAAAGGGGAACCAGCAGCCCACCACCCCACCACCCCAGTGCTTGAACTGATGTGCTGGCAGTCAGATCAGTTACTTCTGGCCTCAAGTTTCTGTTATGGATTTTTGCCCTGTGTGGCTGTTCCTGCTGTGTACATGGTGTGGTGGGCCAGGTGTGTGAGTGTACAGGAGCTGCATGTGCCTAGGGTGACCTTCCCCAGGTGCTCCGTAAGTACTGCCCTTGTGTGTCAGGGTTATCTTCCCTGGAGCATTTGGGAATCACTCGCCATTTGAGGACTTTGTCTTTTGACGTTGTCTACGCCCATGAGGTACATGGGGTTTCTTGGACTTTCGGTCATGCCCTTGGTAGCGGGAGTGTTATTGGCCGGGAGGGGCGCACTGTGGCTGGGGCAGCTAGCTTGACTAAAACACAGCTGCCAATTTCTCTCTCTGATTGCCAGTTTGTTTGTTTTGTGGCTTCGGGGGTTTTGTTTGTTTTTGTGGAGAGTCCGTGGCATCAGTCAGTTCGATTGGAATTCTAGCCTACCAGGGACTGCGAGCCAGAACCTGGTCCCCTCAGAGAGGGACGAGGCGCAATGCCCTATAGAAACCCCCCGTGTGGTTGGAGGCATTCCATGTGGTTGGCATTCCTGCCATCTACAGGGTTAGGCACCCAGAAAGGTAGGCATCCCAAAACAAACCCCCACCTGGTTAACAATTGCTACTGAAAGCGAACTACCAAGTAGAAGTCCCAGTCTTAAAAACAAGCAAACAAGCATGACATCATAACTGCCACCACGCTGCTGTCTGTGCAGCTCCCCCCTCCCAGGGAGGGGGGAAAGGGGAGCCCCAAACCACCCCCATGCCAGCAATCCAATCCCTAGTTCTGAGGCTGATGTAGTTCGACTCTGGCTCCTGTCTCTGAGCCGTGCTGTGCCCTTGCAGTGTTTTTCTGCTGTGTGGTGGTGTGCAAGCCAGAAGTAATTCACGGAATACTGGGGCTGCATGCGCCTAGGGCCATCTTCCCTAGGTGCCCAGTAAGTACTACTCTTGCGGCTTGGGGTTATCTTCCAGAAGTCGTTCGGGAACTACCTCTGTAGGGATATTTTGCTGCTCGGTGATTGCCTGCCCTTGGTGTCAGCTGGGATTTTCCTTGCCGCTGTTTGACCTTGGCTAGGAGGTAGTATTGTCGCTGGTAGGGGTGCAAGGTACTATGCAGCTTGTCACCTGTTATCACAGCAGGCGGTTCTGGTCTTCCTGGGGCCTTTGTGGGGGTTTTCTTTTTCTTTTGGTTTGTTGTCTGCCCCTTGGTCATTGTTCACCCTCTGTTATTATGTTATTCTGGTGGTCCTCTGCTAGGTCACCGTGATTATACGCAGGGGGTTCAGCTTTAATTGTTCTCTCCGTAGTTTGGGTCAAACGGTTAGCAGTACCTTGCCCGGGCTTCCCTTAGCAGTCAGCCTAAGGGCCCCGGAAAATCCCATTGGGGCTCATTGGCCCAATGGATGCGTCCTCTGGGTCCCCATCTCACTTTGTGCAAGTTCAAAGGTTGCTCTGTCCCCCTTGTCTCAGGGTGACATTCCCCGTTTATGCCTTCGTCATGCTGCCTGTTGGGTCGATGACACGTTTGACCCAGAGTCCTGCGAGTGGAGTTCATTGCTGGTTCTCCACTTCACCCATTCCACTGGTACTGATAATGGGGTGCAGGTGGCATTGGCATTGCATGCAAGGTTTACGTTGCTGCAAAGTGCTAGGTTGGTTGCCTTACTGGATGCCCCGTGGTTGCCTCGCCTTGGTTATAGGGACCCGGACATGGGGCGTTAGTTGCTTCGACTTTGATTTTGTTTGCGCTCCTTCATCCTTTCCCTGCTGTTGTTTGTCCTGCTCCTCAACCCAACCCACCTCCCTGCTGCCGGTTCCAAAACCTGAGGTTTCGGAGTCAGGGCAGGGTTTCAATGGTGGTGAGACTCGGGTGGTTGCAGGGGCTGTCCCATCTGATTCAGTGACGGAGTCATTCATCGCCAAACAAATGAAACCCAGCCCCAGCTGGGGCGTCGGGGTCTGACTAGCGAGCCCATTTTTTCCGTCTTTTCCGGTGGACTGCCTTTTCTTCGGGGGCAGAGGGTTTGGAGGACGGCTGTGCCCCAGGTCCTGGCATGGAGGATCCTGAGGCTGGGTAGGAGTTGACTTGAGGGGCTTGAGCCCCTTTGACCCTGCTTGGGTATTGGTACCCCTAGACACGGGCCTTGTTGTTACAGGGAAAGGGGGTTTTCTTACCCCCCCTCCCTGCCTGTACGAGTTTGATATGGGATCTGCTTCTCCTCGGGTTTGGTTCCGGGTTTCCTTGGGTTTTTCGCTCCCTTCCGGAGGTTTTGGCTTCCCACATCGCCTAAGGAAGTTCGGGAGGCCATTGTGGCGTGTACCCCCCTGCATGTCTCGGATTTTGCCTCAATAATGGACCCTTCCTCATTTGAGTTCGGTTCTACTTTTTCTTCTTGGGTGTGTTACAAGATGCCAGAATCATCCTGGCTGGCAAACTGTCCTTTCTTTTTTTTGTGGGCGTGGCATATGTTCTGTTGGACCCACACTCTTGAATGGCAGGAAACTTCTATGGTTGTTTAGGTTTACCCGGAGGGCGAGTTGGAGCACCTCAATGTGTGCTTGTTCACCCTCCATTCTTCCTAAGGATATTGGCCAGGTGCAGCTTCATGTGCAGGTTCCCGTCCTTTCCGTGTCCCTTGTTGCTGAGGATTTGCTCGCCCAAGGACATTTGATTTTGGTTTTATGTTTCTTTCCCCTGCTTAAGCTGTCTTTGGACTGGCTTGCGGAGAATGTGGAGGCGTTGGGTACCGGCCCTGTGTCCGGTGCACTTGCCTCAGTGGCTCGTGCGTCAGCTGCCTTATTGAAGTTGTTTGCACCTATTCTGAAGGAGGCGGGTTGTCTGTTCTTTAGGTCTCGCCTCGCGTGCCGGCAGGCTGTGCTCGGGCAGGCGAATCTGAGGTTCATTTTGGACTTGTCACATCTGAACCCTTGGGTTCATTACCCTCCTTTTGGATGACCACTCTGTCTCAGGTCCAGCATCTTTTGGAGCCTGGATGGTGTTTCTGAACCTCCGGGACGCATATTGGCATGTCCCGATTCATCATGGGTTCAGTTTTGTCGTGAGGCGACAAGTTTACCACTTTTGTTCCCTTCCATTAAACTTCAATCTGGCACCCCTGCGAAAGGGAGATGGAACTTTCACCGATGACAACAAAGAAATGAGCGAGTTACTGAGGAAGCAGTATGACTCTGTTTTCAGCGAGCCATTAAATGCACTAAAGATTGATAACCCAAATGAATTTTTCATGGATATGATACCAACATCAAATCATATATCAGACGTCGCCCTATCCCTAATAGATTTTGAAGAAGCCATAAAACAGTATGCCTATGCACTCTGCACCAGGTCCGGATTCTTGGAACTCCATATTCATCAAGAACTGTAAAAAAACCACTATCGCAGGCCCTTCACATTCTGTGGAGACAAAGCCTAGATACTGGCGTTATCCCTGACATACTAAAAACAGCAGAGATAGCACCACTCCATAAAGGAGGAAATAAGGCAGAGGCAAAAAATTACAGACCGACAGCACTAACATCGCACATCATAAAAATTTTTGAGAGAGTGCTAAGAAGTAAGATCACAAAATACATGGAATCACAGCATCTCCATAACCCCGGACAACATGGTTTCAGAACAGGGTGCTCTTGCCTGTCGCAGTTGCTGGACCACTATGATATGGCATTAGATGCTATGTAAGACAAAAAAAATGCCGATGTAATTTACACAGATTTCGCAAAAGCTTTTGATAAATGTGACCATGGTGTTATTGCACATAAAATGCGTTCAAAAGGAATTACCGGGAAAATAGGCAGATGGATCTACAATTTCCTGACTAACAGAACGCAATGTGTAATAGTCAACAAAATAAAATCCAGCCCATCAACCGTGAAGAGCTCAGTTCCCCAGGGTACTGTGCTTGCTCCAGTACTTTTTCTCATCCTCATATCGGACATAGACAAGAACACAACCTATAGCTCTGTATCATCCTTTGCAGATGACACTAGGATTTTCATGAGAGTTGGCAACATAGAGGACACGGCAAACCTCCAATCAGATGTAGATCAGGTCTTTCTATGGGCTACAGAAAATAATATGGTGTTTAACGAGGATAAGTTCCAGCTCATGCGCTACGGAAAAATTGAAAATATAAAAACAGAAACCACGTACAAAACTCAGGCAATTCATAACATAGAACGAAAAGGCAATGTATAGGATCTGGGTGTACTCATGTCGGAAGACCTTACCTTTAACCCTTCAATTGCGCATCGCATCATATGATGCTTTGACCGACTTGCAGTAAATTGCGCATCGCATCATATGATGCTTTGGAGTACTACGCAAGATTTAAACGGCCCGCGGATACACAGGGTTCACCACACCTTCATCAGGGCTCTTGTAAACAGACGCCATTTTTTTTTTAAATTGTGGGCCAAACTCCAGGGTGTTAGGGGCCTCAGTATTGAGTGAGCTACCAAGCCTGACGCACGCAGCTTGAGCTCACAGCACTGCTGTTCAGCTTGTGACCACAGCATCGCCTAAAAATGCCATAATATACTTGTTCTTGCTATTATGTAGCGGTGATATTATTACAGAAGACCCCTGACTGTGATAAAACTGACCAGGGTTCTGATAATAGCAGGATTGTGGTGATATTTGGCGCTGTGCTCCATGGAGGGAGGAGTAATGCTGTGGGAGGAAGGGTGGTGGCATTGTCTTCTGACTGTGTGGGACCACCTTTTATTGACTGCACTCACCATACCAGCTTAGTGGTTCGCTATGGTGAACACAAATGTAGATACTTATATATAACGTGTGTATAGTGTGAGATAACAGCGAGAGTAGGAGGTTGGGAGCCGCCATTTTGGTGAGGGAGGTGAGTCGTCTGCACGACTTATCATGTTGTTTACTGATGACCACGATGGTCTTTGGGCACCATAACAGTTTACTTGTACAAGTATGGTGAATAAAACAGGTAGATATTTATATATAATGTGTGTATATAGCGTAATAACACCACAAACAGTATTGTTGGAGGAGAAATATAAGTGCGTCTGGCCTTGAGGGCGGCAGCCATCAGCTGACTGTGTGAGGTCCTACGTCTTTGTGCCTTTACTCACCATACAAGCTTAGATGTACAGTTATGGTCAACAAAGCATGTAAATACTTATATATAACGTCTATATAAAAGCAAAAACAGTATGGTGGGTGGAGAATGGTGGCAAGTCAGGTGAGGTGAGGGAGGGAGGGAGTGGCAGCCAGTGGCAGCCAGTGGCAGCCAGTGGCAGCCAGTCACTGCCTGCCACTGCCACTGCCACTCAGCATACCAACTTAGTGGTTTGTCATGATGAACAAAACATGCAGATACTTATATATAACCTGTGTATATAGTGTAATAACCGACAAAGTATTTGTTCACTGTTTGATGAACATAATTGAATCAACAATATGCACACCATATTTTTGAGTACAGCGATGATTCAGTCATTTTATTATATAATTATATCACACTACACACTATTGAATAATATTACAGCAAAAAAACTACGAAAAATCAATCAAGAGACATTGAAATAATTAGGTAATTATCTCTTTGTGGAAACTCTGGCCTGACAGCTGGCGATCAACAGACCGCCTGGGACACACGCTCAGTCAGCGCCTGATTTTTGTTACACTTCCCCGCCCTATAGTGGGCAATATATGCCACTTACGATTTTTTTATTATTTTTCCCGTGATCAGTGAACACAAATTAACAGGTTAGGAAGAAAAAATAATTTTTTTTTTTTTTTTTGGTATGCGCCTGTGGGTGTCAAATGGTATATAGCTATGCGCCATTTAAGGGTTAAAGAACACAATAAAGTAGCTGTCACAACTGCAAGAAAAATGACAGGTTGGATAACAAGAACTTTTCACACTAGAGATGCTATACCGATGATGATACTTTTCAAAACGCTTGTGCTCTCTAGAGGGGAGTACTGCTGCACAATGACAGCCTCTTTCAAAGCTGGAGAAATTGCTGACCTGGAGAGCGTGCAGAGATCCTTTTCTGCTAGAATCCACTCAGTAAAACATCTAAATTACTGGGACCGACTAAAGAGCCTAAATCTGTACTCCCTTGAGCGCAGGCGGGAGAGATACATAATTATTTACACGTGGAAAATAATTGAGGGGCTGGTCCCAAACCTGCACACAGAAATAACATCACATGAGACCAGAAGACATGGCAGGATGTGCAGAATACCCCCGTTGAAAAGCAGAGGTGCAACAGGTACTCTGAGAGAGAACTCTATCAACATCAGAGGCCCGAGTCTGTTCAACACGCTTCCACTACACATAAGGGGCATAACTGGCTGACCCCTCACAGTGTTCAAGAGAGAACTGGATAAGCACCTCCAAAGGATACCTGATCAACCAGGCTGCGACTCATATGTCAGGCTGCGAGCAGCCGCGTCTAACAGCCTGGTTGATCAGTCCAGCAACCAGGAGGCCTGGTCGACGACCGGGCCGCAGGGACACTAAGCCCCGGAACCACCTCAAGGTAACCTCAAGGTAAGGTAACCTCGCATTTTCACACACCTTACTCAGGTTGTGGTGACCTGTTTGTGTCTGCTAGGGATTTGGGTTCTGGCACACCTCGACAACTTACTGGTGTGGGCTCCCAGCCAGTCCGCGTGTCTGCTCACCTGGGGATTGATTCTTTCCCAGCTCGCCGGGTTAGGGTTCTTGGTGAACTGGAGGAATTCCCATCTGGTTCTCTCTCAGGTTCGGACTTGGCTGGGTCTTGTGTGGGACTCTCGTACTGCCTTTTCTCCTTCCCATGTCATTGCTCCGGCTGTGGTCTCTCTTTTGGCTATTTCTGGGGGGTTCCGGGTCACTCGTCGGTTGTTTGAGCGACTGTATGGGAGTAATTACCTAAGTGTAATTACCTAATTGTTGTTACAGGATGAGAGCTACGCTCAAAGTATCATCAGTATATTATATCAATACAGGATGAGAGCTACACTCGAACAGTCTGCACCTCGCTGTAGTGGTTTACCCGTCGGATTGGGTTCAGTGCTCTGGCGCCCACCCGAGCCCTCGCTTCGTGTGTTCACGGATGCGTCATCTCTTGGCTAGGGTTTTATGACTAGTTCTCATCAGGCTGGCCAGGGCCAGTAGGGTCTGTCCTTCCTTCAGGCTCACAGCATGGTGCGGGAATTCGCGGCAGTTTGACTCGCTTGAATGTTTGTGTTGCTCACGGATCGACGATCCATCTCCATTCCGACTGCGCCCCAGTTGTTCATTGCCTGAACCGCAGGGGTTCAATGCGGTCCTTGGGTCTTTGGGGCTGGTAGCTTCATGTAACTTGTCTGCCGAGTTCTTGGGGTTTGGCTCTTGTGGTGGTTCACATCAGGGGGCGGACAGCCTGTCCTGGTTTATTTCCCTTTCCATGGAATTGACGGTCAACTCCAACTCGTTCGGTTGGCTCTGCCGGATGTACGGGTGCCCGGAGGTGGACCTCTTTGCTTCTTTGTGGTCGAGGCATCTCCTCGTATATGTGGCTCCCTTCCCCGATTGCAAGGCCATTGGGGTCGATGCCTTTTGAGAGGACTGGTCAAGGTAAGGTTACCTGTATCTCTTCCCACCAGTTCAGCTGTTGCTTTGGGATCTGGCTCGCTGGAAGACTTACCAGGGGATGAGCAGTCCTGTTGGCTCCCTTGGTGGCCATCCCAGCCTTTGTTTTTGGTGCCTCTTGTTTGGTGTCCGAACCCGGGGATTTTTCTGCTGCTCCGTCTCTTTCAGCAGATCAGTCTGGTCCTGTTCATGGCTGGTTCGATCTTCTCCTCCAATCTTTGCGTCTGGTCTTTCTGACCAGGCGGGTTTATCACTGCTTGAATGGTGATCAGGTTGCTTCGTTGATGCTTCGAAACACCAGCATGTTTCGTCTCGGCAGCAGCATGAAGTCTTCTGGCAGTCCTTTCATCACTTTGTCTCTTCGTAAGTTGTGTTCGGATTAGGATCGGGATGTTTTGTCCTTTTCGTCTTGGCTATTTCAGGACCGTCATCTTATGCCGAATACTGTCGCCTCATATCGTGCTGGGCTGGTGGAGCCGCTTCTGCTTGCGTTCACGATAGATGTCACTTCCGCTCTGTTTCGCAAGCTGTCTTGCGCGTTGTTTCTCTACTTCGAGTTGAGGAGCGAGTGGCAGCTGCCTCCCGGGTAAGTCCCTCTTTTACTTTTCTGTGGTTAGGTAGTTCTGGGGAGCTGGAGGGGCTCTCCACAGAAAACCAGGGTTGAATGTAATGAAATGCCATTTTCTGGGTGAGTTCTGGAGGCTCCCCAGCATCCCTCCCTCTGGTCATTTTTTTTTTATATATATATATATATTCAGCCACTGAACTTGGGTTAGATGGTCGGCGCAGGACTCTGGGGCTTCCTCTTTCCCCTCCCAGGGGGCCCTGACAGCCGAGTGGACAGCGCTTCGGTTTTGTAGTCCTGAGGTTCCGGGTTCAATCCCTGGTGGAGGCGGAAACAAATGGGCATAGTTTCTTTCATCCTGATGTACCCTGTTACCTAGCAGTAAATACGTACCTGGGAGTTAGACAGCTGCTACGGGCTGCTTCCTAGGGGTGTGTAACAAAAAGGAGGCCTGGTCAAGGACCGGGCCACAGGGACACTAAGCCTCGAAATCATCCCAAGATAACCTCCCAGGGAGGGGGTGGGGGGAGCTGCACAAACAGTGGCATGACGGCAGTTGTGAGTTCATGCTTGTTTGCTTGTTTTTAGATTGTGGGGTTCTGCCGAAAGTTGAACTATCAGTTCAACTTTCGGCAGCAATTGTTAACCAGGTGAGGTTTGTTTTGGGACGCCTACTTTTCTGGGGGCCTAACCCAATAGATGGCAGACATGGAATGCCTCCAACTACATTGGGGTTTCTATAGGCCATTGCTCCTCGTACCTCTCTGAGGGGGCCAGGTTCTGGCTCATGGTCCCCGGTAGGCTAGAACTCCAATCAAATAGACTGATGCCACGGTCCAATACATACATACATATCAGCTCGGTAAAGCTCCGGGGAGCCTCCGGGACTCGCCCAGAAAATGGCTTTTCATTACACTCGACTGGTTTATTTTTCTGGCATTTTTGCCTTTGGTGGATGGAGGAGATCTGCCTAGCTTCTTATTAGGCTTACCTAGGTTGTGTTGGTTGTCCTCCTCTGTTGCTTATGATGTCTCACTGTTGCTACTGGTGGTCTGATTGCTTGCTATCTGACAGGGTTCTACCAGCTTAGCTGGCCCCAGTGCCTGGGCTTCCCATTGGGATCATTCACCCCTTACAGACCTTGCAAAACCCCTGTGGGCTCGGTCGTACACTGCTACTTCTTTCAAGCCCGCTCTCGCCTTGTGCAAAGTTGCAAATTGTTTGTCGCCCCCTGCCTCAGGGAGACGATCATCCGTACTGCCTCCGTCAAGCTTCCTATTGGGTCGGGGACACCTACGACCCGGAGTCTTGAGGGACTTGTTCCCTGTTTGTACTTCAATTTCCAAATTCCCTGGCTGTTGATCTTGGGTATCAGGCAGCAGCTGCGTTGCATGCTCGAGTCTCCTTAGTGACACTTGGTAGGTTGGTTGGAGGGCCCCAGAGCTGTCCCGAATGGGTTTTAGGGACCTTGCCCTGTTTGCTTGTCTGGCTCCCTCGCTTGATGTTTCATCCGTATTATGGCCATTTTGGATCTGGGGCACTATACTAAAAAAAAAAAAAAAATACTGATGTGCATCTTATCTGCCGCTACATGCAGGTAGGCAGGGCTCTCCCACAGGTTCGTTTCTGGGTCCCCTCAGATTCGTCTTTTCGAAAGTGTTCTTCATCTCAGCTTACCCCTGCATTAGTTCGGGAGGCTCTTGGTGCATACTGTACCTCCTGCACGACCTGTTTTGCACCTCTGTATTGGATCCGGTTTTGTTCGAGTCTGGTTCCTCTTTCCTTGGTCAGGTGTGTTCCGAGGTTCTGGTGTCTTCCTGGCTGAAGACACATCTTCAACCATGAATCTGCATCAGTGACCTTGTGACAAGTGCTCAACAGACTGGCCTGAGGCATTGGGGGCTCTCCTTATGTCAGGCTCACAGCACGGTGCAAGAGTTGCAGCGGATTTGGCTTCCTCTATACTCAATGTTCTGGTTCCATTCAGACTATTGCTCCGTGGTTTAAATTTTCCTCCGGGGAGGGGGGTTGTCTTTTCGTCCTGTGGTCCTTTAGGGCTGGTTGCTTTGAGTGGACAGGTCATTGCCGATCCCCTCCTTTGGCTTTGCAGGACGTACCGGCACCCAAAGGTGGATCTCTTCAGTGTTGGCTTTGTCTCTCTGTCTCCCATTGTACGTGGCACCATTCTCTGCCTGCGAGGCTCACGGTCAATGCTTTTCTGCAGGACTGGTCAAGGTGGCGGGTTCCTTTATCTCTCTTTTTCCTGGTCCAGCTGTTGCTCCGATCTCTAGCTCAGCTGGAATCCTGTCAGGAGTGTGTGCTTCTCTTGGTTCCATGGTGGCCTATTCTGCCTTGGTTTCAAGTGCTGCTTATTTGATGTCTGAATCCAGGCGTTTTTCCATGGCTGCCGCCTCTTTTGGCAGGTCGGTCTGGTGAGGTACCTCGCTAGTTCGACTTACTTTTCCACTCTACCTGTCTGGTTTTTCTGATACTGGTGTATAACCATTTGTATGGTGATCAGGTGGCTTCTCTGATTCTGTCCCACCTGCGGTCCCCTTTTCTGCAATAGTTTGAAGTTTCTTTGAGGGCTTTCCTGCCATTCCATTTCATTTCTCTTCGTAGGGTTTCATCTGTGTCGAACTGGGTTGTCTTCTCCTCCCTTTGTTGGCTTTTCTTGTACTGGCATCTTATGCCGAATACTGTCGCTTCTTATAGTGTGATGTTGGCAGAGCCGCTGCAGCTTCCGTTCGGGGTGGATGTCACTTCTGTTATGTAAGCTCGTGTGTTATTTCACCTCTGGCCTGCTCATGTGCTGCCCGAGCCGTCTTGGTCTTTGGACTGGGTTCTTTTTTTTTCTTTCTTCTCCTTAGTTTGTCGTGGCTTCTTTGGTTCGTGCTTGGTTTGGGTAGCTTTGTTTTCTGTAAGGAGCCCCTACGGCTCCCTGGAGCTTATCGAGCTAATGTATGTTATATTAGACCGGGACATTAGCTAAGGAGTTCAGACCTACCAGGGACCAGCGGCAGAACCTGGCCCCTTCAGAGTGGGTGTCCAGGGAGCCTCCGGGGCTCACCCAGAACATTGTGTTTTATTACATTCAACGCTGGTTTTCTGTGGGAAGCCCCTATGGCTCCCTGGAGCTTCATACCCAAAGAGAAGGAAAAGAAAGGGCTAATCAAATCCTCACGCCCGATATGAGATCTAGATGTCACCAGCACATCAGCGAAAGCTGCAAACGTCCGAACAGCACGGGCACAAGGATGACCGCAGGCTGGAAGACCTAAAAACTCTGCGGACGACCTGGGAGACCCGAGCCCTGAAACAGGGAACGAGGATCAACCCAAAGTGCATCCCCAGACACTGTAGACAGGTAACGACAAAGAGGCGCAACCGGACAACACAGGACGCACCCTCTGCCGAACCAATCAAGCATCGATAATCCAAGGACCCCTCCGGAAACCAGCTGTATCGACCGTCGCCAGAAGGACTGAGAAAGGTTGCAAACGTACACTTGAACCGAAGGGGCTACCACAAACTGAGGAGAAGATAAGAGGGCACCCTGATCATGGACCAGGACGGCTCAGGCGATGCATGAGCAGGCCGGAGGTGAAACAAAACACGAGAAAGCGTACGGAATGGGGCAGATGTGACGTACACCCCGAACGCAAGCTGTAGCGGCTCCGCCAACGCCGCACAAAACGAGGCGACAGTAAGAAACATCCAATAACTGTAGTCCTGAAAACCCAAGACAACCCGATGCGAAAGAGAAGACAACCTACGAAGAGCAAGAAAAGGTGCATAGAAACACCAGGAACGTCATACTGTCGCAGAGATGAAGCTCGCAGGTGGGACACCATCAACAAAGCCACCTGATCACCATAGAGATGGTGATACCCGCGTCAAACTACCAGATGCAAAGAGCCGAGGAGAAGGCCGAACCAGTCACGTACAGGACCGGACCGACCTGATGAAAGAGGCGGAGCCACAGGAAAATGCCCCAGGTATGGACACCTATCAAGCAGCGTCTGAAAATAAAGCTGGGCCTGCTACCAAAGGACCATGAGGACTATTCTCCTTGGTAATGGACTCCAACTGAGCCAGAACCTGAAGCAACAGCTGTCCCAGGCGAAGAGGAACAGGTACCCCCACCTTGACCAGTCCTGCCGAAAGGCATCCACTGTGAATGCCTCGCAGGCAGGTATCTTATCTTGAGGTTATCTTGATATGATTTTGGGGCTTTGTGTCCCCGCAGCCCTGTCCTCGACCAGGCCTTCACCCCCAGGAAGCAGCCCGTGACAGCTGACTAACACCCAGGTATCTATTTTACTGCTGGGTAACAGGGGCATAGGGTGAAAGAAACTCTGCCTATTGTTTCTAGCCGGCACCCGGGATCGAACCCGGGACCACGGATCATAAGTCCAGTGTGCTGTCCGCTCGGCCGACCGGCTCCCCTAAAGGTGTAAGAGCGCCACATAGAATGGGCGATGCCTAGACTACGCCGATGCCAAGATGTCCATGGCCAGGAGTCCATACATCCGGCAGAATCAACGAAACGAGTCTGCAACGATCCTCGGTTCATCCGAGGAATGAACCAAGACAGGCTGTCCGCCAGGACATATGACACACCCCGGACATGAACCTCACGGTTAGCCAAACTCCGAGAATCCAGCAAACGAGCCACTCGAAGGGACCAACCCCAAAGGTTAAATGCCTAGGAGAAACCCTGTGATTTCGGCAAAGAACCGCCAGAGGATCAGTTCGAACGAATCCTCTGAAGCGCAAACCAGACAGCCACAAACTCCCAAACCGTGCTGTGAGCCCAACGGACAGACAAACCCCACCATCCCCGGTCCGACCTGGTGAGCATTGGTCACAAAGCCCCAGCCGAGAGATGACCCGTCCGTGAACATATTGAGCGAAGGCTCAGGGAGGTGCCAAGGCATGAAACCTCGAAAACCCCAAAGAGGAAGCTGGTGACGCAGCACGAACACCGGATCCCTGGAGGACTGAACCCAACGACCGTAAGAGAGGCGGAAGGGGAGTCTCCGAAGGAACCAAACAGGTGCTGAAGCCAAACCCGACCCTGCGGGCAGACCAGCACGTCGAAGTTCAGATTCCCGTACAACCACTCTAGCATCCGGCGAGCAACCCGGGACCCCCCTCATAAACAGACGAAGGCGGGACCACGGCCGCAGCAACACTTCTGGAGGGAAAGACAAGGAGTGGCCCAAGAGCCCTAAACAAGACCCAGCTAGGTCCGAACCCGGGACGGAAACAGATGAAACGGCTTCGAGATCACTGAGAAACCGAACCCGGCGATCTGGAAAGAACCACACCCCTGGCAAGCAGACAAGCGGACCAACTGGGAGCCCACACCAGCCAGTCGTCGAGGTAGGCCAGACTCCGAATCCCAAGTAGACCCAGACAGGGCACCAAGATCCGGTAAAGGTGCGTAAATACACCAAGTGCCAATCACAAACTATGGAAGGCAAAAAAAGGGGCAAGCCTGAAGCCCCACCACCAACTGTGCCAGTCCCGGAAACCTGGAGAGGAACGTGCCAAGAACAGCAGGGCCACCATCCAGGCACCCAACCCCAACAGAAGCCGGACCACAGACAACAGTCCTCCGATGAGGGCATAGAATCCAGGGCGCAGACTGAACAAGTCCAAAAGAACCGCAGATCCGCCAGGCCCATGTCTGCATAGAGCAGACGGGAACGCCAGAAGGATGGGGCGGATCGACCACGTCCAACGCACTTACTACGATGACATGATGAAGCGCAGGGGAAAAAGCCCACCCTGCCAGCCCCGAACCCTCCAAAGGAGAGAAGCCATCCACCGCCACCAGAGACCAGAAGACAACCAAAAACGCCCACTAACTGCGGGACCAAGTGAGAGTCAACAGAGCAAGCTGCTCCCCCAGCACCCCGTCAGCAGCAAAGGGAACTGAGCCCCTTCCAAAAGAAAAATTATATAAATATAAATACACACACACAAGGTGTATTACACACATAGGATTTAGGATACACATAGGATATGTGAATAGGATAGAATAGATAGAATAGATAGAATAGATAGAATAGAATAGATAGAATAGAATAGGTGAATAGAACACACACATAGGATACAGAATAGGAGATGAAGTACAGGATACAGAATAGGAGATGAAGTACTTAATGAAACGAACAGAGAGAAAGATCTAGGAGTTGATATCACACCAAACCTGTCTCCTGAAGCCCACATAAAAAGAATAACGTCTGCGGCATATGCGAGGCTGGCTAACATCAGAACAGCGTTCAGGAACCTGTGTAAGGAATCATTCAGAATCTTGTACACCACATATGTAAGACCAATCCTGGAGTATGCGGCCCCAGCATGGAGCCCGTACCTTGTCAAGCACAAGACGAAGCTGGAAAAAGTCCAAAGGTATGCCACTAGACTAGTCCCAGAACTAAGAGGCATGAGTTACGAGGAAAGGCTGCGGGAAATGCACCTTACGACACTGGAAGACAGAAGAGTAAGGGGAGACATGATCACAACCTACAAAATCCTCAGAGGAATCGACCGGGTAAACAAGGATAAACTATTCAACACTGGTGGGACGCGAACAAGGGGACACAGGTGGAAACTGAGTACCCACATGAGCCACAGAGACGTTAGAAGGAACTTTTTCAGTGTCAGAGTAGTTAACGGATGGAATGCATTAGGCAGTGATGTGGTGGAGGCTGACTCCATACACAGTTTTAAATATAGATATGATAGAGCCCAGTAGGCTCAGGAATCTGTACACCAGTTGATTGACAGTTGAGAGGCGGGACCAAAGAGCCAAAGCTCAACCCCTGCAAGCACAAATAGGTGAGTACACACGTGGGTATGCACATCTCTCTGATCTCTGATCGGTGATCTCTGTGAGCTGGAGGAGGCAGGAGTCACACCTGCAGCAAGGAGGAGGCAGGAGTCACACTGCAGCAAGCTCCTGGAAATACCGAATTACCTAAGTATTGGGCACAGGTTGAGGGCTACAGTGGTGTCCCAGGTTACATAAAGGTTCAGGGAAGTGTAAGAGCAAATAAAATACAATAAACAAGTAAAAGTGAGTGAAAATAGCTGAGTGGAAAAGTTTGTTTTGGTTCTAGTACAAAAACAAAGATGGCCGCCACCACTGGAAATATACACACACCAACAGATGATTGTTTCAAAGGATTCTCGCCCCAAGATATAAGGAAAGGAGGTGTTCTTGGCAGGTTAGAGATAATTGAGGATATGCAAAAGAAGTATGAAGAAAAAGTGCTTAAATTGGAAGAGGACAATGGAGCTCTTTGGAGTGAGCTTTGCACTCTAAAAGGGAGTATTCTTCAGCAAGGTAAGATTATTACTGCATTAACAGACAAGGTAACAAATCAGGAGGAGCAAATCGAGGAACTAGTGAAAGAAAATGAGGCCGGTCGAGCCGGTCGGCCGAGCGGACAGCACACTGGACTTGTGATCCTGTGGACCCGGGTTCGATCCCGGGCGCCGGCGAGAAACAATGGGCAGAGTTTCTTTCACCCTATGCCCCTGTTACCTAGCAGTAAAATAGGTACCTGGGAGTTAGTCAGCTGTCACGGGCTGCTTCCTGGGGGTGGAGGCTTGGTCGAGGACCGGGCCGCGGGGACACTAAAGCCCCGAAATCATCTCAAGATAACCTCAAGATAACTCCAAGGGAGTCTGAGAGCTAATATAGAGTTAGGTAAGGATCTCCAACTGGAAACTTCACTGACAACTCACATAGAGGAGGTGAATAAAGAACTAGAAAAGTATAAAGAAGAAATAAAAGTGACATATGCTCAAGTTGTAAAAGAGAAAGAGACTATCAAAGAAGTGTGTTCGGAAGTCAAAACCAGAAATGACCAACAAGAAGCAGAAATTAGGCAAGCAATTAGGAAAGAACTGGTTACCAACAGTAAACTGGTACAAAACACTGCAGATAGAACTAAGTCCATAATCATTTTTGGATGTTTAGAGAAGGAAATTTTATCTAAGGTAGACCGAGCAGCAGAAGAGATGAGAATCATAGAGAAAATAGTAGGTTTAGGAGAAGGCTCAAGGGAAAATGTCAGTGATTTTAGAAGAATAGGAAAATAAAAGAAAAAACAAGAACCACCCCTTAAGTGTGACGTTTAATGGAGTGAAAAAACATGATGGAAGTGCTAAGAAACTGCCAGGAAATTACAGAGTGATGAGGTTGGCAAACTTTGGTCAATAAGACAAGACCTCTCCAAGGAAGACAGAGAAAAGATGAAAATGAACCTAATTGAGGCAAAACGTCTAAAAGGGGATAGAAAAGAAGAAGACAGAAATTCTTTTTTCTACAAAGTGACAGGGACTGGAAAGCTTGTGAAATGGTACATAAAAACAAAGCAACAAGATCAGTAGTGGAAGGGGGAGTAAAGGAAAAGGGAACATGTTCCTGAAAATTGTATATACCAACATAGATGGAGTGAGGTCAAAAACTTTGGAGTTGCAAGATATAATTCAGCTTAAGGTCCTAGATATTGTCGCATTACCAGAGACGAAACTTGAAGGAAATATAATAAATGAAGTCATATTCCCAAGAGGCTACTCAGTTTGGAGACGTGACAGGGAAACTAGGAAGGGAGGAGGAGTGGCTGTACTGGTGAAAAAACACCTGAAAGTAATAGTGTTAATATTTGAAAACCCTCAAGATATTGATATAATGGCATTGCAGATCTGGAATCAGGATGATAAGCTGATAATTTTAAATGCCTACAGCCCACCAGCAAGCAACACATGGACAAAGGAAGAACTGGATGACAAACGAGAGGGCTTCATAATGGTCATGAGAGATATTATTGTACAAGCAGATAAAGATAAATCACGACTGTTGATACTGGGGGACTTCAACTTTAGAGCAATAGACTGGGAGGCCTATGAAGCAAGAATGGAGGACTTTTGGACATGCAGATTTGTGAACCTCATTCTGGAGACATTCTTGTATCAACACATAAAGCAAGCCACAAGAATGAGGGAAGGAGATGTACCGTCAGTACTGGATCTAGTATTCACCAGGAAAGAAGAAGAGATATTTGACATCCAGTACCTTCCTCCCTTGGAAAAAGTGATCACGTCCTGTTAGACATTGATTATGCTTTAAGATATCATCTAGAAGAAAATGGGGACATTGAAACAGTTGATAAACTCGATTTAAGGAAAGGTCACTATGGGGAACTTGGAAATTTTTTTAATGAGTGTAATTGGACAGACTTGTTGCTAGGCAGGGAAGTAAATGAAATGTATGCCAAATTTTTAAAAATATACGAGGAAGGCACACAAACATTCATACCAAAACAGAGATGTAGGGCCAGAAAACAGGATTGGTTCAACAGAAATTGTGAGAGGGCCAGAGACCAAAAGACACAAAAATGGAATCAGTATAGGAAGAGGCCAAACCCCAAACATACCAGCGATACAAAGATGCGAGAAACAACTACACGGCAGTAAGGAGAGAGGAAGTAAGAAATTTTGAAAAAGGGATAGCAGATAAATGTAAAACAGAACCGGGCCTATTCTACAAATTCATAAACAACAAATTGCAGGTAAAGGATAATATCCAGAGGTTGAAAATGGGAAACAGATTCACGGAAAATGAAAAGGAAATGTGTGAAACATTAAATGAAAAGTTTCAAAGTGTGTTTGTACAAAATGAAATCTTCAGAGAACCAGACACAATAAGAATTCCAGAGAACAACATAGAGTGGATAGCGGGGTCTAGAATGAAGTGGAAAATATGCTAAAGGAGCTCAGTAAGAATAAAGCAGCTGCCCAGATGGAGTTTCACCATGGGTTCTGAGAGAATGTGCATCTGAGCTCAGCATTCCACTTCACCTGATCTTTCAGGCATCACTGTGTACAGGAATCGTAGCAGACGTGTGGAAACAGGCTAACATAGTTCCTATCTACAAAAGTGGCAGCAGGGAAGACCCCCCTCAATTATAGACCTGTATCATTGACAAGTGTAATAGTGAAAGTATTGGAAAAACTAATCAAAACTAAATGGGTAGAACACCTGGAGAGAAATGATATAATATCAGACAGACAGTATGGTTTTCGATCTGGAAGATCCTTGTGTATCGAATTTACTCAGTTTCTATGATCGAGCCACAGAGATATTACAGGAAAGAGATGGTTGGGTTGACTGCATCTATCTGGACCTAAAAAAGGCTTTCAACAGAGTTCCACATAAGAGGTTGTTCTGGAAACTGGAAAATATTGGAGGGGTGACAGGTAAGCTTCTAACATGGATGAAAAATTTTCTGACTGATAGAAAAATGAGGGCAGTAATCAGAGGCAATGTATCGGAATGGAGAAATGTCACAAGTGGAGTACCACAGGGTTCAGTTCTTGCACCAGTGATGTTTATTGTCTACATAAATGATCTACCAGTTGGTATACAGAATTATATGAACATGTTTGCTGATGATGCTAAGATCATCAGAAGGATAAGAAATTTAGATGATTGTCATGCCCTTCAAGAAGACCTGGACAAAATAAGTATATGGAGCACCACTTGGCAAATGGAATTTAATGTTAATAAATGCCATGTTATGGCAGGAATGTGGAATAGGAGAACATAGACCTCACTCAACCTATATATTATGTGAGAAATCTTTAAAGAATTCTGATAAAGAAAGAGATCTAGGGGGTGGTTCTAGATAGAAAACTATCACCTGAGGACCACATAAAAAATATTGTGCGAGGAGCCTATGCCACGCTTTCTAACTTCAGAATTGCTTTTATATACATGGATGGCAATATACTAAAGAAATTGTTGACGACTTTTGTTAGGCCAAAGCTAGAATATGCAGTTGTTGTGTGGTGCCCATATCTTAAGAAGCACATCAACAAACTGGAAAAGGTGCAAAGACATGCTACTAAGTGGCTCCCAGAACTGAAGGGCATGAGCTACGAGGAGAGGTTAAAGGCATTAAATATGCCAAAACTAGAAGACAGAAGAAAAAGAGGTGATATGATCACTACATACAAAATAATAACAGGAATTGATAAAATTGATAGGGAAGATTTCCTGAGACCTGGAACTTTAAGAACAAGAGGTCATAGATTTAAACTAGTTAAACACAGATGCCGAAGAAATATAGGAAAATTCACTTTAGCAAACAGTGTTTTAGACGGTTGGAACAAGTTAGGTGAGAAGGTGGTGGAGGCCAAGACCGTCAGTAGTTTCAAAGCGTTATATGACAAAGAGTGCGGGGAAGACGGGACTCCACAAGCGTAGCTCTCATCCTGTAACTACACTTAGGTAATTACAGTGTACTCATATACATGCACATGTGTACACACACATACACGTGAAAAAAATACAAGCAGCCTCCCATTGGGCAGAGAGCACCACGTCGGCTAGGTGAAGAAGACACAAAACTGCATCAAAAGGCCCACCTCGACAACAAAACCCAAAGTCCCAGCACGACCACAACACGTGCCAAGACCCATAAAGATCAGCCTGCAAGCCAGGAAAACCCCGGAACCCCAGAAGGCAAAACCGGGTCACATACGAGGAAACATAGCCCCCTGAACCCACAAAGGGGGCCCAAGAGGAAGAAACCTCCGGAATGAAACCAAAGAACCCAGAATCGAACCCGGGGGAGCCCAAACCAACACATTTGCCGGCAGAGACACACCACAGAAATGCAAAGCACAGCCCACGGATAGAACCCCCAGGAAAACGGCCAAAACAGTCCGAAAACCGAGGGACGAGGTGTGGGAGCAAGTATAAAGAGACACGGACACTGAGCCCATACCCTAGGGCCCAGACCCAAAAATAGACAAAGCGGAAAACCTAGTGTAAAAATCAACACCCAAACGCTCCAAGAGGAACAGAAGACGGGCAGAAAACACCAGAAAAACAAAGAAACGTCAACAGGAAAATAAAACCCTTGAAAAAGGTGAAAAAACTCGCCCAACACGCTCGCTCGCACACCCAGGCGCATGTAAACAAACCGCAACGTCGCCCTGGTGGCCGTGCCGGGAAACCGGCAGAAGAAAATGGCCACCAGAACAGTGGGGCCGTGACCCACACAAAAGATACGAAAATACGCCAGCAAAAGTGGAAAGCAAGCAGACTGCATGGACGAAAACTCCGCCCAAAAGCATAAAACCCAGGCAGGGGCAAACAGCATCAGAACTGCTAGCAGGCATCCCCCACAGCCCTGGGAACACGCAACAGAGGCCCCTGGGCAGAGCCGTCCACCAAGCCCTCCGCTCTTAAAGAAAAGGAAGAGTCCATGGGAAAGGCAGCAAGAAAGGGGCGCTGATAAGACCCAGAAGCCTTGGTAGGAGGAACAGGCTCGAAAATCTCCGTCCCCAACCCGAACAGGGTAGCCCCCGAAACCGCCCGAGTCTCGGCCCCAACAAAACCCCGCCACGACCCCGAAACTTGCAGACAGTCCGGAGCCGGGAACAGGGAAGGAAAGGGGCGAACAGCACCTAACCAAAACGCGGCGGCCTCGGGGCATCCGAGTGGGAAACCAACCTAACGTGTTGGAGCAACCTAACCTAGCTTGCAACACGGATGCCGCCTGTACTCTGAACACTAATAACATCAGGAGAGTACTAGAGAACAAGCAGAGAATATATCTCGCAAGACTCTGGGTCAAGGTGTCAGTGACCCAACAGGCATCATGACGGAGGTAAAAGTGGCGACTGTCACCCGGAGACAAGGGCACAGCAACCAATGAACAATTACAAGACTGGTTGGAACCCGGAAGACACATTCAATGGTCCGCCGAGCCCCGAAAGGGTTTTCCAGGGCCCGTAGGGTAACAACTACGGGAAGCCCGGGCAAGGTGTTGCTAACCGGTTAAAACGCAAAACTAACAAGGTGGTAGAGGACAACACTGAAAACCCCTGCGACGTGTACAATCACGGGGGCCTAGCAGAGGGCCACCAAACACTACCAGTGGAACTATAGCCACACTGGACAGACCCCCACCAGGCAAATAAAAATAAAACAAAAGAAAAAGCCCGCAAAAGTACACCGTCTCCAGGGGCAACAGGAACTGGTCGGCGCTTAGGTGGCAGGTCGTGTAACACCTTGATGCCCTAACCAGCACAATACCAGTCCCTACCCATGGCCAAACAAGGGGCCCCAAGCCCCAGCTGGCCCCAAGGGAGAGGCAAATGCCGAGCAGCAAGAACCTCTACGGGAATGGTTCCCGAACGCCCCAGGGAAGATAACCCTGTCACGCAGGGGCAGTACTCACAGGGTGCTTAGGGAAGGAAGCCCCTAAGCGCATGCAGCCCCGGTACTGATGAGGAACACCTGGCCACCGCACAACACAACACACAGCAGTGAACGCCACGAAAGGCAAACACCGCCTAGGAAACTCAGGCCAGAGAAGTGTGTGTCCTGGTTGACATTAGATTACGGACTGATGCTAGGCAGCTGGCGTGGTGATGGTTGCTTGTTTGCATGTTTCCTTGTGATTGTAGGGAGTTTTTATCTCTCTGTTCGGTTTTATGTTTTAGTTTTTTACCATGTGCGGTTTGTTTTGTTATGCCTACCTTTCTGGGTGCCTAACCCCGGTCGATGGCAGATAAGGAAAACCCCAATCACAAGGGGTTTTTCCAGGGCCATTGCTCCCTGAAACCTCTCTGAAGGGGCCAGGTTCTGGCGCTGATCCCTGGTAGGTCTGAACTCCTTAGCTAATGTCCCTGTCTAATATAATAGACATTAGCCTGATAAGCTCCAGGGCGCCGTAGGGGCTCCATACAGAAATGCCATGTTATGGAATGTGGAATTGGAGAACATAGACCCCACACAACCTATAAATTATGTGAGAAATCTTTAAAGAATTCTGACAGAAAGGGATCTAGGGGTGGTTCTAGATAGAAAACTGTCACCTGAGGACCACATTAAGAACATTGTGCGAGGAGCCTATACCTGGTTGATTGGGTTCTGGGAGTTTTTCTACACCCTAAGCCTGGCCCGAGGCCAGGCTTGACTTGTGAGAATATGGTCCACCAGGCTGTTGCTTGGAGCGGCCCGCAGGCCCACATATCCACTACAGCCCGATTGGTCCGGCACTCCTTGGAGGAATAAATCTAGTTTCCTCTTGAAGATGTCCATGGTTGTTCCGGCAATATTTCTTATGCTCGCTGGGAGGATGTTGAACAACCGTGGACCTCTGATGTTTATACAGTGTTCTCTGATTGTGCCTATGGTACCTCTGCTCTTCACAGGTTCTATTCTGCATTTTCTTCCATATTGTTCACTCCAGTACCTTGTTATTTTACTGTGTAGATTTGGTACTTGGCCCTCCAGTATCTTCCAGGTGTATATTATTTGATATCTCTCTCGTCTTCTTTCTAGTGAGTACATTTGGAGGGCTTTGAGACGATCCCAATAATTTAGGTGCTTTATTGCATCTATGCGTGCCGTATATGTTCTCTGTATTCCCTCTATTTCAGCAATCTCTCCTGTTCTGAAGGGGGAAGTGAGTACTGAGCAGTACTCAAGACGGGACAACACAAGTGACTTGAAGAGTACAACCATTGTGATGAGATCCCTGGATTTGAAAGTTCTCGTAATCCATCCTATCATTTTTCTGGCTGTCGCAATATTTGCTTGGTTATGCTCCCTAAACGTTAGGTCGTCAGATATCATTATTCCCAAATCCTTTACATGCTGTTTTCCGACTATGGGCACATTTGATTGTGTTTTGTACCCTGTATTATGTTTAAGGTCCTTATTCTCACCATACCTGAGTACCTGGAATTTATCACTGTTAAACATCATGTTATTTTCTGATGCCCAGTCGAAAACTTTATTAATATCAGCCTGAAGTTTTTCAGTGTCTTCAGCCGAGGTAATTTTCATATTGATTTTTGTGTCATCTACAAAGGATGATACGAAGCTGTGACGTGTATTTTTGTCTATACATATCTGATATGAGAATAAGGAAAAGCAGAGGTGCAAGGACTGTACCCTGAGGTACAGAGCTTTTAACTGCACTCGGACTAGATTTTATATGGTTGACTATTACTCGCTGAGTCCTGTTTGACAGAAAACTGAGTATCCAGCGTCCTACTTTATCGGTTATTCCCATTGACTTTATTTTGTGCGCTATCACGCCATGGTCACATTTATCGAAAGCCTTTGCGAAGTCCGTGTATATCACATGCTATGCTACACTTCCTAACTTCAGAATTGCTTTAAATACATGGATGTAGAAATACTAAAGAAATTGTTCTCGACTTTTGTTAGACCGAAGCTGGAATATGCAGCAGTGGTATGGTGCCCATATCTTAAGAAGCACATCAAATAACTGGAAAAGGTGCAACGACATGCCACTAAGTGGCTCCCAGAACTGAAGGACAAGAGCTACGAGGAGAGGTTAGAGGCATTAAATATGCAAAAAGTAGAAGATAGAAGAAAAAGAGGCGATATGATCACTATGTACAAAATAGTAACAGGAATCAATAAAATTGATAGGGAAGAATTCCTGACACCCGGAACTTCAAGAACAAAAGGTCATAGATTTAAACTAACAAAACAAAACTGCCGGAGAAATATAAGAAAATTCACTTTTGTAAACAGACGGTTGAAACTAGTTAGGTGAGAAGGTGGTCTAGGCCAAAATCGTCAGTAATTTCAAAGCGTTATTTGACAAAGAGTGCTGGGGAGACGGGACACTACGAGCGTAGCTCTCATCCTGTAACTAACACATAGGTAATTACTCAAATAAGACCATTGTGTGGTGTCAGGACATAGGTTATTATGTACTCACAGCCAAACAAACTTAATAATCAAAATACCCCTCCGGAATGCAGATGTCTATCCTTATCAAAAATGAAGGACAGGGCTGATGACAAAGAAAATGACTATGACCAAAGGAACAAAAATGCAACTTAAAGACCATGAAGCTTCCTCACCTGACAGTGGCCTAGAAGACTCTGGAGGGATATGAGATGGCTCAAGATGAAAGAACACTGAGACTAGTGGCTCTGGTCCCCAGGTGTCCCACTTATCTGCTAGCTTGTGATTTAGTGCTTTTCCTGTTGATAAGTTTTAGCTTCCTCTTTAACTGGCAAATGTCCCAGTTCATAATTTTGTTGGGGAATGATCTGGGACACAGTGGTAGATTTCCACTATCTTTTGTGGTAGGCCTTTCTTTAGCTATGCATGCATGCTGGTGTTGTGGAGTCCTTGCCTATCAGCACCTCGAATGCTTTTTGTCTGAACTTTTCTGGCTTGGTGTAGCTGAAGGACTTGTACCACTTCACTGATCAGTGCTTATCCTCCTCCATGTCAATGCAATGCAGAGTCTGTGGCACTTTAGGAAGATTTTGGTCTGTCACTTTACTCATTTCATGGCATACTTAATTTTTATCAGTCGAACTGTTCAGTGATATCTCTTGTCTAAGGGTCTTTTTTCTAAACAACACTGCTAGTTAGGGGTTGGGGCGTCCCTTATCTATAGCTGTCATATGTTGTGGGGAGGGAGCTTGCAATTGTTTTGGTGGTGTATTGACACATCTCTTTCCTGCGGCACTGTTTGGTGAATGGTGTGGCATAACGAATAATATTTGAGTCAGTCAATCAGGTTCAGCACTGTTGGGTCTAGTCAGCAATGATAATGTGTCAGAACACAGCATTCCTTTTGGCTAAAGGAATCTCTATAAACTTAAAAGGCCTTCTGTCGCTTGCAATGGTATACAAGCATGTCCTGCTTGGCTACAATCAATATCCATCTAATTGATTTGTTATTTTATTGAATTTGAGTGGAGAACAGTTAGATTAAATTATATTCAATCCATTCACCTGGACTCTAGGAGCCCCTAGAACTGTGGACCACACGTGTGTGCAAGTCTGAAGCTCTATCGACCGGGCTGTTGAGTAGTCTTAATAATAACAGTTTGAGTCTCCTTGAGCCCAGGTGAATGGAATGCTTATTTACACAGAAGTGTGGATGGCAATTTATATTAACTTTTTTTTAGGGAGAGGTGAACACGCGGCTTATGAGTGCATTACTGCGTGGAATCAACCGTGCCTTCCCCTATTCACAACTGGAAGGCAATGCATTGGAGGAGCAGCTCGACACCTTGTATAAGTTGTGTCATCTTGTCAATTTTGCTATAGCTACTCAAGCTCTTCAGTTAATTTATCAAGTGTTGAGTAGTAAACAACTAATTTCGGACAGGTAAGAATAACCAGTTCATGTTTTGTTTCTTTGGCTGTCATTTCTTAATACTGTGCTGAGCTATCTCATTTTATTGCTCTTTAACCCTTAAGGAGTAGTTATCGTCATGTGCTGATGCATGGGGTAATGCGATTCATTAAATGTTAATTTCAATTTCTGAGGGGTGCACCTTGTGGATTCCTGAAGCTACTATCTCTGATTGTGTGCCAAACTACTAGGTCCCATCAGTTGCAGAGTTTTCTGAGGGGAGCCCCTACGGATCCCTGGAGCTTATCGGGCTAATGTATGTTATATTACACCGGGACATTAGCTATGGAGTTCAGACCTACCAGGGACCAGCGCCAGAACCTGGCCCCTTCAGAGAGGTTTCAGTGAGTAATGGCCCTCGAAAACCTCCGTGATTTGGAGGTTTTCCTTATCTGCCATTGACCGGGGTTAGGCACCCAGAAAGGTAGGCATAACAAAACAAACCCCACATGGTAAGAAACTAACAACAAAAACCGAACAGAGAGGTAGAACTCCCTACAATCCCAAGGAAACAAGCAAACATCACACTTTACTGCCGCGCCAATCGTCCGCGTAGCCCTTCCCTACCCAAGAGGAGAAGGGGAGGGCCCAGACCTTACCGCGCTGGCTGCATAGCACTTCAGTTCAAGCTAATGTCAACCGGGACAGATGCTTCTCTGGCCTCAGTTTCCTAGGTGGTGTTTGTCTTCGTGGCGCTCACTGCTGTGTTTTTGTGTTGTGTGGTGGCCAGGTGTTCCTCATCAGTACCAGGGCTGCATGCACTTAGGGGCTTCCTTCCCTAAGCGCCCTGCGAGTACTGCCCCTGCAGTGACAGGGTTATCTTCCCTGGGGCGTTCGGGAACCATTCCCATAGAGGTTCTTGCTGCTCGGCTTTTGCCTTGCCCTTGGGGCCACCTGGGGCTTTGGGCCCTTGTTTGGCCTTGGGTAGGGACTGGTATTGTGCTGGTTAGGTCGTCAAGGTGTTGCGCGACCTGCCACCTATGCAGGGCCCGGTTCCTGTTGCCTCTGGAGACGGTGTACTTTTGCGGCTTTTGTTTTTTGCTTTTATTTTCATTTACCATGATGAGGGTCTGTCTAGTGTGGCTATAGTTCCACTGGTAGTGTTTGGTGGCCCTCTGCTAGGCCCCCGTGATTGTACACGTCACAGGGGTTTTCAGTGTTGTCTTCTACCCCTTGTTATTTTTTGGTTTTAACTAGTTAGCAACACCTTGCCCGGGCTTCCCGTAGTTGTTACCCTATGGGCCCCTGGAGACCCCTGTCAGGGCTCGGTGGACCATTGAATGTGTCTTCCGGGTTCCAACCCATCTTGTACTGGATCGTTGGTTGCTGTGCCCTTGTCTCTGGGTGACAGTCTCCACTTTTACCTCCGTCATGTTGCCTGTTGGGTCACTGACACCTTGACCCAGAGTCTTGCGAGAGATATTCTCTGCTTGTTCTCCAGTACTCTCCTGATGTTATTAGTGTTCAGAGTACAGGTGGCATCCGTGTTGCAAGCTAGGTTAGGTTGCTGCAACACGCTAGGTTGGTTTCCCACTCGGATGCCCCGGGGCCGCCCCTGTTTTGGTTAGGTGCTGTTCGCCCCTTTCCCTCCCTGTTCCCGGCTCCGGACCTTCTGCGGGTTTCGGGGTCGGAGCGGGATTTAGTTGGGCCGAGACTCGGGTCATTTCGTGGGCTGCCCTGTTCGGGTTGGGGACGGAGGTTTTTGAGCCTGTTCCTCCTGCCAAGGCTTCTGGGTCTTAACAGCGGCCCTTTCATGCTGCCTTTCCGATGGACTCTAACTTTTCTTCAAGGGCGGAGGGCTTGGAGGACGGCTCTGCCCCGGGGCCTCTGTTGCGGGTTCCCGAGCCTGTGGAGGGATGCCTTCTAGCAGTTCTGGGGCTGTTTGCCCCTGCCTGGGTTTTCTGCTTCTGGGTGGAGTTTTTTTTTTCCATCCAGTCTGCTTGCTTCCCACTTTTGCTGGCGTGTTTTAGTATCTCTTGTGTCGGTCACAGCCCCTTGTTCTGGTGGCCATTTTCTTTTGCTGGTTTCCCGGCGTGGCCACCAGGGCGGCGTTGCGGTTTGTTTACATGTGCCTGGGTGTGCGAGCGAGCGTCTTGGGCGAGTTTTTTCACCTCTTTCAGGGGTTTTATTCTCCTGTTGTTGTTTCTTTGCTTTTCTGGTGTTTTCTGCCCGTCTTCTATTCCTCTGGGAATGTTTGAGTGTTGATTTTACACCGGGTTTTCCGTTTTGTCTGTTTTGGGTCTGGTTCCTAGGGTTTGGGCTCAGTATCCCTGTCTGTTTATGCTTGCTCCCACACCTTGTCCCTCGGTTTTCGGTCTGTTTTGACCGTTTCCCTGGGGGTTTCTGTCTGAGGCTGTGCTTTGCATTTCAGTGGTGTATCTCCGCCAGCAAATTTGGTGGTTTGGGCTTCCTCTGGTTCGATTCCGAGTTCCTTTGGGTTCTTTGGTTTCGTTCCGGAGGTTTTTTCCCCATGGGCTCCCCCTTTGTGGGTTCAAGGGGCTTTGTTTTCTCGTGTGACCCGGTTCTGCCTTCTGGGGTTCCGGGGTCTTCCTGGCTTGCAGACTGATCTTTTTGGGTCTTGGCACGTGTTGTGGTCGTGCTGGGACTTTTGGTTTTGTTGTCGAGGTGGGCCTTTTGATGCAGTTTTGTGCCTTCTTCACCTGGCCGGCGTGGTGCTCTCTGCCCACTGGTCAGCGGCTTGTAATTTTCTTTTCACGTGTGTGTGTGTGTGTATACATGTATACAATGTAATTACCTAAGTGTAGTTACAGGATGAGAGCTACGCTCGTGGTGTCCCGTCTTCCCCGCACTCTTTGTCATATAACGCTTTGAAACTACTGACGGTCTTGGCCTCCACCACCTTCTCACCTAACTTGTTCCAACCATCTAAAACACTGTTTGCGAAAATGAATTTTCTTACATTTCTTCGATATCTGTGTTTAGCTAGTTTAAATCTATGACCTCTTGTTCTTAAAGTTCCAGGTCTCGGGATATTTTCCCTATCGATTTTATCATTTCCTGTTACTATTTTGTATGTAGTGATCATGTCACCTCTTTTTCTTCTGTCTTCCAGTTTTGGCATATTTAATGCTTGTAACCTCTCCTCGTAGCTCCTGCCCTTCAGTTCTGGGAGCCACTTAGTAGCATGTTTTTGCACCTTTTCCAGTTTGTTGATGTGCTTCTTAAGATATGGGCACCACACAACTGCTGCATATTCTAGCTTTGGCCTAACAAAAGTCGTGAACAATTTCTTTAGTATATCGCCATCCATGTATTTAAAAGCAATTCTGAAGTTAGAAAGTGTGGCATAGGCTCCTCGCACAATATTCTTTATGTGGTCCTCAGGTGATAGTTTTCTATCTAGAACCACCCCTAGATCTCTTTCTTTATCAGAATTCTTTAAAGAATTGGTGTTCACTGCTGTGTGTGTGTGTGCACATGTGTATACGCACGTGTGTCACATATCTTGTGTGTGTGTGTACTTTTTCTTTCGGAAGGGGTTCTGTTCCCTTCTGTGTTGCCGGGGCGCTGGGGGAGCAGCTTGCTCTGTTGCCTCTCGCATGGTCCCGCTGTTGGTGGGCGCTTTGGGTTGTCTTCCGGCCTCTGGTGGCATCGGTCGACGGCTTCTTCCCCTTTGGGGGGGTTCAGCACTGGCGGGGTGGGCTTTTTTCCCTGCGCTTCGTCTTGTCATCTTAGTGGGTGCGTTGGACGTGGTCGTTCCGCCCCATCCTTCTGGGGTTCCCGTCTGCTCTTTGCAGTCATGAGCTTTTCCCATCTGCAGTTCTTCTGAGACTTCTTCAGTCTGCGCCCTGGCTCCTATGCCCTCCTCGGAGGACTGTTGTCTCCTGTCTGGCTTCTGTTGTGGCCAGGTGCCTGGATGGTGGTCCTGGTCCTCCAGGTCACTTCTTGGCATGTTCCTCTCCAGTTTTCTGGGACTGACAGTTGGTGATGGGGCTTCAGGTTTGCTGTTTTTCTTGCCTTCCCTATTTGGTAATGGGCACTTGGTATAATTTTTGCATCTTTACCGGATATTAGTACTCTGTCTGCGTCTGAGATTCGGTGTCTGGCCTACCTCAACGACTGGCTGGTGTGGGCTTCCAGTCAGTCCGCTTGTCTGCTCGCCAGGGGTATGGTTCCTTCCAGATCGCCGGGTTTGGTTTCCTGATGATCTGGAGGCTTTTCCATCTGTTTCCATCCCGGGTTCGGACCTGTGCCTTGTTTAGGGCTATTGGGCCACTCATTTTCTTTCCCTCCAGAAGTGTTACTGCGGCTGTGGTCCCGCCTTCGGCTGTACATGAGGGTGTCCTGGGTTGCTCAGCGGTTGCTTGAGCGGTTGTGCGGGAGTCTGAACTTCGGCGTGCTGGTCTGCCCGCGGAGTCGGGTTTGGCTTTGGCGTCTGTTTGGTTCCTTTGGAGACTCCCCTTCCGCCTCTTGCATTCGTTGGGTTCGTTCTTCTGGGGATCTTGTGTTGGTGCTGTGTCACCAGCTTCCTCTTTGGGGTTTTCGGGGTTCCGTGCCTTGGCACCTCCCCGAGCCTTTGCTCGATGTTTTCACGGATGGGTCATCTCTCGGCTGGGGCTTTATGACCAGTGCTCACCAGGTCGGCCGAGGTTGGTGGAGTCTGTCCGTCCGTCGGGCTCACAGCACAGTTTGGGAGTTCGTGGCTGTCTGGTTTGCGCTTCGGAGGGTTTGGGTCACTCGGTGCTCTGCCATTCAGCTCTGTTTGGACTGTCTCTGGCGGTTCTTGCCAGAACCACAGGGGTTTGGCTAACTGTGAGGTTCATGTCTGGGGTGTCCTGCGTCCTGGTGGACAGCTGTCTCGATTCATTCCTCTCTTCGCGGATTGGCCAGTCGTCGCCGACTCATTTTGTTGGCTCTGTCGGACATATGGACTCCTGGCCATGGACATCTTCGAGTCAGCGTGGTCTAGGCGTCACCCATTTTATGTGGCGCCCTTTCCCACCTGCGAGGCATTCACGGTGGATGCTTTTCGGCAGGATTGGTTGAGGTGGGGGTACCTGTTCCTCTTCTCCGGGTCCAGCTGTTGCTTGGGGTTCTGGCTCGGTTGCAGCCCACTCCCACGAGAGCAGTCCTTATGGTTCCTTGGTGGCCGGCCCAGCCTTATTTTCAGACGCTGCTTGATAGGTGTCCGAACCCGGGGAGTTTTCCCGCGACTCCGCCTCTTTCGGCAGGTCGAATTGGTCCTGTACGTGACTGGTTCGGCCTTCTCCTCAGCTCTTCGCATCTGGTATTTTGACGCGGGTGTCACCATCTCTATGGTGTTCTGGTGGCTTTGTTGACGGTGTCCCACCTGCGAGCTTCATCTTGGCGACAGTATGACGTTTTGTACGCTTTCTCATGTTTTGTTTCGCCTCCGGCCTGCTCATGTGTCGCCTGAGCCGTCCTGGTCCTTGATCAGGGTGCCTTCTGATCTTCTCCTCAGTTTGTGGTAGCCCCTTCGGTTCAGGTTTCTGCTCTTTGGTACTGGTGGTAGATTTGTACGTGTGCAGCCTTTCTCCGTCCTGGCGACGGTAGAGTCGGCTGCTTTCCGGAGGGGTTCTTGGGGTATTGATGCTTGATTGGTTTGGCCGGGGGTGCGTCCTGTGTTGTCCAGTTGTGTTTTTGCCGTTGCCGGCATACCGTGTCTGGGGATGCGCTGTGGTTGATCCGGTTCCCCTCGTTCCCTGTTTTCAGAACTTGGGTCTCCCAGGTCGTCCGCAGATTTTTCATTCTTCCAGCCTGCGGTCTGTCTTTGCGCCTGTGCTGTTCAGACGTTTGCAGCTTTTGCTGCTGTGTTGGGACGTCTAGGGCTCATTTCAGGCGCAGGGATTTGAAAGTCACACAGGTTCTTGGCCGCCCATTCTTTGTGCGTCTGCTCCTGTTCTGTGCGTTCTTGTTGCCTTGGGTCGCAGGTTGCGACCTGTTGTCTCGGCTTTGCGTTGCAGAGTTTGTGGCAGCCGCCTCCCAGGGTTAGCCCTTTCTTTTCCTTCTCTTTGGGTATGAAGCTCCAGTGAGCCGTAGGGGCTCCCCACAGAAAACCAGCGTTTAATGTAATGAAACGCCATTTTCTGGATGAGCCCCAGAGGCTCCCTGGCAACCCTCCCTCCCACCGGTCGGCGGTTTTTTCGCGTTGGTTGAAGCTTAGCTTCCGAACTGAAGCTTGGCAGCCGGCGCGGTAGGTCCGGGGCTTCCTCCTTCCCCTCTCAGGGCGAGGAGGGCTGCGTGGACGATCGGCGTGGCAGTAAAGTGTAATGTTTGCTCGTTTGCTTGTTTCCTTGTGATTGTAGGGAGTTTCTACCTCTCTGTTCGGTTTTTGGTTTATTTTTTTTTTTTTTTTTTTTTTTTTTTACCATGTGGGGTTTGTTTTGTTATGCCTACCGTTCTGGGTGCCTAACCCCGGTCGATGGCAGATAAGGAAAACCCCAACCACAAAGGGGTTTTCCAGGGCCATTGCTCCCTGAAACCTCTCTGAAGGGGCCAGGTTCTGGCGCTGGTCCCTGGTAGGTCTGAACTCCTTAGCTAATGTCCCGGTCTAATATAACATACATTAGCTCGATAAGCTCCAGGGAGCCTCCGGGGCTCACCCAGAAAATAGCGTTTCATTACATTCAACGCTGGTTTTTTAAGTTCTTCAATAAAACTTGCTTTTTCTCTGCATTTCAGGTTTTTTCAAGTGTTGTACAAACAGTTACAAGACCCAGCATTTGGATTTTCATCAGCAAATAGTGCCTTTCTAAATCTGATTTTCAAGGCCTTGGTATTTGACGACTCGTTACAGAGGATACAAGCTTTTATAAAACGTCTGTTACAGGTACAGTGTATCTGTGTATATACATTTATTTTGTATTTTTACTTGTTTATAAATGCCAGTATGAAGTACACAGAGAGGTATGTTTATGGTTCCCCTCCCCCCTCTCTATATAGTTTAGCATTAATATAGCAGACTGTTACATAGCACGAGTTTAACACTTTGACGCGCACGGCGATATGGACTGGAACTTCCTGGAAGTGAAATCGACGTTTTCGGGTGACCGAGCGACAACACTGAAAAGTGCCTACTCTTTTCGCTGTCCTGACCTTAATTTTCGATGTACAGATTTCATTTTTATACCAATGTGTTCGCAATAGAATGATCTATAGGAACATATAAGAACATATGTATATGTCACCAATGCATGAGTTAAATCACACAAAAAGCTAAAGAACTACATCGATCACTAGCCGTGAGCTCCAAACTGCGACGAAATGTTTCTATTCTTTTCAGGGTTGTCAACTCCACACTTGTCCTACAGCATTAAATTTGGTATCACTGTGATCGCAATTAAATTCCCTACACAGACATATGCATATAAATGTAGAATCATGATTGCGGCCCACACCAAGAGTGTGTGAAGTGCGCGATTACACTTGCCGTGTCAACAATACAATAGTCTTTCCACTAAGTTACAATACAATGCCGTTCTCCCAAATATGCCATGTGCCTATTAAAGAAAAAGGAAATTTAATGGCAAACATTTTCATACTATCCCCAAGTCGATCGAATAAGAATTGGATTTTATACAAATATTCTTTAATCGCGCGTAAATTTACGACGCGGTTGTACTTTTAGGAAAAAATACGCGTCGTTTATTTACGACCCGGGAGCGCTAAAGTGTATTAACAAGTGTGAATTTTGTTTTGCATGTTCTTTACCACTACAAAATAAGTTGTTGCAAGTTTAATATCCATGTCATGAGTATGTTTGTGCTTTTCTCGAGTTTTACAATTTTTCTAGGCCTACCTTTTTCAGTAGCTCCCCTGGTCATTTAACCTTCCATACCAGGTTCAAAATGCCACATACTCTTGTGTTATGTGCTCTAGCTCTCTGGGACCGAGTTGGGTCTCTGGATGAGCAACCCATATTTCTGATTTGGGGCACCCCTTACGTTTCCTAGGGGTGCCTCAAATCACCAGGGAGTGTGGCAAAGCTCACTTGGCTTTTGCTTCAGGATGCTGTGAGTGTGTCCTGTTGATTTTGCAAGTGCCCATGTTCTCGTAACGGGAGTGTCCAGAGATTTTTGTTCCAAGCCTGTGCTTATAGCTTTTCTTTGGGGAGCCCCTTTGGCTCCCCGGAGCTATCTGGGCTGATATGGAGTATTAGCTTAGGGCATCAGTCAATGTACATGGAGTTCTAGGCCTGATGGGGACCAATGAGCCAGAATCTAGTCCCATAGAAAAGCGCGAGAAGCAATGGCCTATAGCTACACTTTACATATAATTTAGAAATACTCTTATGTCTTACATCAACCAGGTCGGGCACCCAGAAAGATAGACGCCCCAAAATCCCCCCCAAAATCCCCCCCCCCCTAATCTGGTTAAGAATTGCTATCAAAGCCGAACAAATGGATAGAACTCCCCATGAAGAAAAAACAAGCAAACGAGCATAACGTCATTTCGTTACCAACGCGCCGCCGTCTGAGCAACTCCCCTCTTTCCGGGGAGGGGGGACGGGAGCCCCAGACCTTCCGCTGGCTACCCAAGCCTGCCATATTTTGGCTGATGTCGGTGGACTTCGGTTGTGTACCTCCAGCTCCACAATTTTTTATATGATTCTTTCTAATCTTCGGTGGTGTGCGAGCTAGGAGTATATTCACAAGTACTGGGGCTGCATGCGCTTAGGGTCCCCTTCATTGTTGTTTTAGATTTAGCTACTCAGAACCTTTCTTGCTGCCTTTCCCATGGACTCTTCCTTTTCTTTAAGGGCGGAGGGTGTGGAGGACGGCTCTGCCCTGGGGCCTCTTTTGCGGGCTCCCGGGGCTGTGGGGGATGCCTGCTAGCACTTCTGGGGTTGTTTGCCCCTGCCTGGGGTTTTCTGCTTCTGGGCTGAGTTTTTCGCCCATCTAGTCTGGTTGCTTCCTTCCCACTTTTGCTGGCGTGTTTTCGTATCTTTTGTGTCGGTCACAGCCCCCGGTTCTGGTGGCCATTTTCTTTCTGCTGGTTTCCCCGGCGTGGCCACCAGGGCGGCACGGCGGTTTGTTTACATTCGTCTGGGGGTGAGTTTTTTCACCTCTTTTCAGGGGTTTTATTCTCCTGTTGTTGTTTCTTTGCTTTTCTGGTGTTTTCTGCCCGTCTTTTGCTCCTCTGGGAACATTTGGGTGCTGGTTTTTACACCAGGTTTTCCGTTTAATATCTGTTTTGGGTTTGGGCCCTAGGGTTTCGGCTCAGTGTCCCTGTCTGTACTTGCTCCCACACCTTGTTCCTCGGTTTTCGGTCTGTTTTGGCCGTTTCCCTGGGGGGAAACTAGTCTAGGGGCTGTGCCTTGCCTTTCTGTGGTGTATTTTCGCTGGCAAATGTGGTGGTTTGGGCTCCCCCTGATTCGATTCCGGTGTAACACTGTAAAAGTGTTTGGTTTAGTTTATTTAGAATATATATAGTACATGAGTCACAGACAGGGATTTTGGGAAGGCGCCAGCTTGGTCGGCCTGAGTTTCACACCTCTGAGAGTTAATGACCCCAAGTGACCTGAGGTCAGATCATGCGAATTTTACCTTACTTCTACTAATCTTATAATTGGAGCCTGGTAGCCTTCAAACATGCCGACGTTTAAGGAGTGGCTTGGTAGAGAGCCAGAGGCTATCTACTTGTGGGCGGAGTTAGCTACTAGGTTTCCCCAATATATACTCGGAGAACTATCGATTCGAGAGCATTAGCATTAACGAGACAGAAGAACGGCAGTCAGCAGAGCAGAGGAGACGGCCCTAGCAGGGAGGCTGTCGGCCGGCAGGGGGACAGTCTCTGTCAACTATAGACCCCCCCCTCTCTATCCAGTTATAGGCAGGCACTTGGTGAGTTGAACATTAAGGTGACTTGTCGTGTTTTACAAGTGTTGTGTGATGATCAGGGGCAGTCAGTTGTAGTGTTCTCAGATCCTTGGAGGATGACTCACTTTACATATATAGATCTTGAACATTGCTTAAATTATGATACTTAGTATATGAAATATAATTGAATTTATTATTTAAATGGCCTTTAACTGTGTCCCCTATGTTTGGAGTTGATACATGGTAATAACATCTTTTGAGAATATTGTGATACAGACAAGTTTCCATTCCTTGTCTTGTATGTAATGATCATGAATGGATGGTGGCAGCATTTCGTCTTCTACTATCTACTCTTCTACTTCTACCATCTACTATCTACTCTTCTTCCTCTCCCTCCACCCCTCTCTAAACTCTCACTTTCAACTAATGACCCTCCTCGCTCCTCCGACCTCTCTGCCTCTCACCCCAAACCCTCACTAATTACTTCACTATTCATTTCTTTCCTTTCGCTTTCTCTTATACGTTTGTGGCAATGATTCTGTATTCTAGAGTTCTCTCTAGAGTTTCGGGTATCTGATCCAGTTACGGCGCCTTGTAGTCTTAGCACCTAGATTGTAACGGGGGTTGGGGGAAATAACTCTATCTTGTCCATTATTCCACGCCCCAGTTAACTAACGAGGCCGGGGGAAACAGCTCTCTCTAGTCCGTTATTCCGTCCTCAGTTAGCTAACTATTCTAGAGCACCTCCAGAGTTCCTAGGGCAACCTCTCGTTCAACACCTTGTAACCTAGGTATTTGACTACCTAGGTGCTAAGACTACAAGGCGCCGTAACTGGATCAGATACCCGAAACTCTAGAGAGAACTCTAGAATACAGAATCATTGCCACAAACGTATAAGAGAAAGCGAAAGGAAAGAAATGAATAGTGAAGTAATTAGTGAGGGTTTGGGGTGAGAGGCAGAGAGGTCGGAGGAGCGAGGAGGGTCATTAGTTGAAAGTGAGAGTTTAGAGAGGGGTGGAGGGAGAGGAAGAAGAGTAGATAGTAGATGGTAGAAGTAGAAGAGTAGATAGTAGAAGACAAAATGCTGCCACCATCCATTCATGATCATTACATACAAGACAAGGAATGGAACTTGTCTGTATCACAATATTCTCAAAAGATGTTATTACCATGTATCAACTCCAAACATAGGGGACACAGTTAAAGGCCATTTAAATAATAAATTCAATTATTTTTCATATACTAAGTATCATAATTTAAGCAATGTTCAAGATCTATATATGTAACGTGAGTCATCCTCCAAGAATCTGAGAACACTACAACTGACTGCCCCTGATCATCACACAACACTTGTAAAACACGACAAGTCACTTTAATGTTCAACTCACCAAGTGCCTGCCTATAACTGGATAGAGAGGGGGGGGTCTATAGTTGACAGAGACTGTCCCCCTGCCGGCCGACAGCCTCCTTGCTAGGGCCGTCTCCTCTGCTCTGCTGACTGCCGTTCTTCTGTCACTTTAATGCTAATGCTCTCGAATCGATAGTTCTCCGAGTATATATTGGGGAAACCTAGTAGCTAACTCCGCCCACAAGTAGATAGCCTCCGGCTCTCTACCAAGCCACTCCTTAAACGTCGGCATGTTTGAAGGCTACCAGGCTCCAATTATAAGATTAGTAGAAGTAAGGTAAAATTCGCATGATCTGACCTCAGGTCACTTGGGGTCATTAACTCTCAGAGGTGTGAAACTCAGGCCGACCAAGCTGGCGCCTTCCCAAAATCCCTGTCTGTGACTCATGTACTATATATATTCTAAATAAACTAAATCAAACACTTTTACAGTGTTATACCGGGTTCCTTTGGGTTCTTAGGTTTCGTTCCAGAGGTTTCTTCCTCTTAGGCTCCTTTGTGGGTTCAGGGGGTTTTGTTTCCTCGTGTGTGACCCGGTTCTGCCTTAGGGGGTTCCGGGGTCGTTCTGGCTTGCAGGCTGATCTTTTTGGGTCTTGGCACGTGTTGTGGTCGTGCCAGGACTTTGGGGTTTGTTGTCGAGGTGGGCCTTTTAATGCAGTTGTGTGCCTTCTTTGCCTGGCCGGCATGGTGCTCTCTGCCCACTGGTCGGCGGCTTGTAATTTTCTTTTCACGTGTATGTGTGTGTGCACATTTACATGTGTACACTGTGTGTGTACACATGTGTATGTGCATACACATACACTTCACGCCTCAGAATGGCGTGAAGTCACCAGTGGAGTCCCACAGGGCTCTGTACTCGGACCTAATCCTGTTTCTGATATACGTAAATGATCTCCCAGAGGGTATAGACTCATTCCTCTCAACGTTTGCTGACGACGCCAAAATTATGAGAAGGATTAAGACAAAGGAGGACAGCTTGAGGCTTCAAGAAGACCTGGACAAGCTGCAGGAATGGTCAAACAAATGGTTGTTAGAGTTTAACCCAAGCAAATGTAATGTAATGAAGATAGGGGTAGGAAGCAGGAGACCAGATACAAGGTATCATTTGGGAGATGAAATACTTAGAGAGAGAGAGAGACCTGGGGGTTGATATCACGCCAGACCTGTCCCCTGAAGCTCATATCAAGAGGATAACATCAGCAGCATATGCCAGGTTGGCTAACATAAGAACGGCCTTTAGAAACTTGTGTAAGGAGTCTTTCAGAACATTATGTACCACATATGTCAGACCAATCCTGGAGTATGCGGCTCCAGCATGGAGTCCATATCTAGTCAAGCATAAGACTAAAATGGAAAAGGTTCAAAGGTTTGCCACCAGACTAGTACCCGAGCTGAGAGGTATGAGCTACGAGGAGAGACTACGGGAATTAAACCTCACTTCGTTTGAAGACAGAAGAGTTAGGGGGGGGGGGGACATGATCACCACATTCAAGATTCCCAAGGGAATCAACAGGGTTGATAAAGACAGGCTATTTAACACAAGGGGTACACACACACTAGGGGGACACAGGTGGAAACTGAGTGCCCAAATGAGCCACAGAGATATTAGAAAGAACTTTTTTAGTGTCAGAGTGGTTGACAAATGGAATGCATTGGGAAGTAATGTGGTGGAGGCTGACTCCATACACAGTTTCAAGTGTAGATATAATAGAGCCCAATAGGCTCGGGAACCTGTACACCTGTTGATTGACGGTTGAGAGGCGGGAGCAAAGAGCCAGAGCTCAATCCCCCCAAGCACAACTAGGTGAGTACAACTAGGTGAGTACACACGTGTGTGTAACATACCTTGTATGTGTATATACATAATGTGTATATGTGTACCTTTTCTTTCGGAGGGGGTTCTGTTCCCTTCTCTGTTGACGGGGCGCTGGGGGAGCAGCTTGGTCTGTTGACTCGCATGGTCCCGCAGGTAGTGGGCGCTTTTGGTTGTCTTCCGGTCTCTGGTGGCGGCGGTGGACGGCTTCTCCCCCTATGGGGGGTTCTGGGCTGGCGGGGTGGGCTTCTTCCCCTACGCCTCGTCATGTCATCATAATGGGTGCGTTGGACGTGGTTGATCCACCACATCCTTCTGGGGTTCCCGTTGGGTTCGTTTCTCCGGGGATCTTGTGTTGGTATGAGGACGGTGCTGTGACTCAGTTTCTACAGGCGGCCTTGTCTAGTTGCCGTCCTCTATCAAATTTTAGTTTTCCTGGGTGGCCGTTCTCGGGCCTCTTGGAAGAGTCGTGTCAGGGTTCGGGGTTCTTCTGGTCGAGGTGGGCCCTTGGTGCCAGTGTCTGAGTTTGCGTTGTCTGGATAGTATAAATGCTCGCTCTGCTCGTTGGCCGGCTTCTCATAAGGGGTGTCAGCCCTTTTGCTGGTCTCTTCGTTGACAGGGTGCTGGAGGTGGGGGGTGGGCTGGCTTTGTTTGCCCATGCTTGGTCTCACGATCCATTGGTGCCGATGAAGCTGCCCGTGGGCAGCTTCGGGGGCTGCCCTGTTCGGATGGGGATCGGAGGCATTCGAGACGGTTCCTCCTGCCGAGGCTTCTGGGTCCTACCAGCAGGCCCCCTTCTTGTCAACCTTTCTCCTGGACTCTGCCTTTTCTTCATGGGTAGAGGGTATGGAGAACTGCTCTGTCCCGGGCCCTGACTTGGGGGGATCCCAGGGCTGTGGAGGAGTCGACCTGGGGGGTCTTGGGCCCCCTTTGACCCCAATTGGGTGTTGGTGCCCTCTTTGCACCAACTTGTTGTTTGTGGAAAGCTTGTTTGTTGTTGCAGGGGGAGGGGTTTTCTTACCCCCAACCCCCCACCCCTTTCTTTCCTGCGTGAGTATGATTTGGGTTCGGCTCCTCCCTGGGTTCGGCTCCTCCCTGGATTCGGTTCTGGGCCCCTTTGGATACCTCGGCCCCCGTCTTTCCGGAGGTTTTCTGCTTCTTGTATCTCCTTGCAGGAGATTTGGAGACTCTTGCTGCTGAACTCCTGTGAGACCCGGATTCCGCCTCTATTATGGATCTGTCCTCTTCTGAGTTCGGTTCTTCCCCGTATTGGGTGTGTTTGGAGGTTCCGGAGTCTTGTTAGCTGCCCCTTCTTTTCGTTGGGGGCAAGGCATTGGTTCTGTCGGTCCTGCACGCTTGAGTGGCGAGAAACCTCTGCCGTTCTGCAGGTTTACCTGGTGGACGAGTTTGAGCGCCTTAATGTGTGCTTATTCGCACCTGTGCTTTCTTGGAATATTGGCCATGTGCAGCTGCACATTTAGGTTCCTTCCCTTTCAGCATCCTAGGTTACAGAGGATTTGCACTCTTGTGGGCATTTGGCCTCAGTCTTGCAGTTCTTTTACTTTCTCGAGCTATCCCTTTCCAGCCTGGCTTGAGGAGGATGTGGAGGCGTTGAATGCTGGGCCTTTGTCTGGGGTACTGACTTTGGCGGCTAGGGCATCGGCTGCACTATTGAAGCTCTTTGCCCCTATCCTGAAGGAGGCAGTGTCTCTGTTCTTTGCTTCTCGCCTCGCGTGCTGTCAGGCTACTATGCTCATCCTCTCTTTGGAATTCGCTTGGAACCTGGCTCTTAGGTTTTCATCTCCGTTTTGCCCATTACTGTTTGCCTCATGGTAATTCTGTTTTTGCAGGCGGCTTCTTCTAGTTGTCGTCCTATGTCGGACTTGTTGGTTCTCCGGGGCGGCCTTTCTCTGCCTTCTCAGAAGGGCCGTGCTAAGGCTCGGGGTTCCACTGGTCGAGGTGGGCCATTGGTGCCAAACCTCACTCGAGGACAGAAAATGCTATGACCTCAGCTGCCCATACTTTCACGTGAAAGACAGAATACTACATAAAGAGTGGGAAGCAGGCAAGAAATATTGCCGGAACAACCGTGGACATTTTCAAGAGGAAACTAGATTTATTCCTCCAAGGAGTGCCGGACCAACTGGGCTGTGGTGGGTATGTGGGCCTGCGGGCCGCTCCAAGCAACAGCCTGGTGGACCAAACTCTCAAAAGTCGAGCCTGGCCTCGGGCCGGGCTTGGGGAGTAGAAGAACTCCCAGAACCCCATCAACCAGGTATCAACCAGGTATCAACCAGGATAATGAATTTGGAGGAAACTCGATAATTTTTTTATACCAAACCGAAAGATATTTCAAAAGGAGGGGCATAGAGAATGTATGGAACTGGAAGGCCAGACCCACTTGCATACCAGAATTACAGATACAATTACTCACCAAAAGGGAGCTACAACTAAGACAGACAACTGCTCCATAACAATCAGCACTGGTCAGAACAAACTCAATATGTCCAAGCATAATGGGCTTGCCGAAAAAGTCTTCCAGTCCAACTGTCCCTAATAGAGTAACCTCATTCATCTTTGCCAACATACAAGGACTAAATACAAGAACAAACAACAAAGTACAGTTTATAAATGGCCTCCTCATGGAGTCTTCTTTGGAGACTTCAATCTACCCAGTTTAAAATGGAGAATAGTAAACAATAACATTATAGCAGGAAATCAACCTGGAAATAACCAACCACAGGTCAGAGAACTACTGAGATTCTGTGACAAGTTCTCGCTCAGTCAGCAGATTACAGAACCAACTAGGAACGAAAACACGCTGGACCTGATATTCACGAACAATGAGGAGCTAATCAGGGACATTACTGTCTCAGACACTACATACTCAGACCACAAGCTCATTGAAGTGCAAACTAACATTAATAATGGTAGTAGGCCCAAGAGAAAACAAGCGAGAAGGGTTATTCAATAAATTCAATTTTAATAATAAGAGGGTAGACTGGGAGAAAATAAACAGGGAACTTACAAGCATTCAATGAGAAAATGTTCTAAGAAATCAAAATCCTACACAAGGAATAGAAAAACTGACTTCTGAAGCATATGAAGTCTGAAACATGTTCCTGTGAGGAAAGCCAGAAAGAGGTCCAATGTAGAAAGAGAGCGCAGACGACATTACAAAAGGAGGAAGAAATTAACGGTAATGTTTAAGCAGACACAACTCTCCATACAAAAAAAGAAATAATTTAAACAGGGAGATTGAAGAAATCGAACAGAGACTGAAACATTCTTATCAGACTGAAGAAAGGCAACTAGAACAGAAAGCAATTCAAGAAATAAAGAAAAACCAAAATATTTCCTCATATACAGTATGCTAAATCAAAAGTGAAAACCACTGCCAGTATTGGACTTATTCGTATTAGTGAAGGTTCATACACTGAGGATGACAAAGAAATTAGTGAAATACTAAAAAAAACAGTATGAGGACATGTTTAGCACTCTGATACTCAGCATGAAAGTGGAAGATTCGGACAATTTCTTTATGAATGATATTCAAACATCTGTAAATATAACTGATATCAACACGAGCATGGCAGATTTTGAAAGAGAAATTGACAATATTCCCATGGAATTCAATATTTATAAATAAATGCAAAGTGTCAGTAGCACAGGCACTCGGTACAGTGTGGAGGAAGAGCGTGGACACGGGAGATACCAGATGCGCTTAAAGCAGCAGACATTGCCCCTCTACACAAGGGTGCTAGCAAAGCATTGGCGAAGAATTATAGACCAGTTGCACTAACGTCCCACATAATAAAAGTATTCGAGAGAGTTATCAGGAGTCAGGTCACTAGTTTCATGGAAACCAATGACCTCCACAATCCAGGCCAACGTGGATTTAGAGCAGGTAGATCATGCCTCTCACAGCTACTTGACCACTATGACAAAATCACTGAGGCATTAAAGGAAAAACATAATGCAGATGTCGTATACACAGATTTTGCAAAGCATTCGACAAATGTGACCATGGAGTGATTGTACACAAAATGAGGTCAATGGGTATAACTGGTAAAGTAGGACGCTGGATACTCAATTTCCTGTCGAACAGAGCACAAAGACTAACAGTCAATCAAGTAAAATAGAGTCCGAGCGCAGTTAAAAGCTCTGTACCTCAAGGTACAGTCCTTGCACCACTGCTGTTCCTTATTCTCATATCAGATATAGACAAAATCACAAGTCACAGCTTCGTGTCATCCTTTGCAGATGATACAAAAATCAGCGTGAAAATTACCTCTGCTGAAGACATTGATAAACTACAAACAGATATTAACAAAGTTTTCGATTGGGCAGCAGAAAATAACATGATGTTTAATGGTGATAAATTCCAGGTACTTAGATACGGCAAAAATGAGGATCTTAAACATAATACAGGGTACAAAACACAATCGAATCTGCCCATAGTAGGAAAACAACATGTCAAAGATTTGGGAATAATGATGTCCAACAACCTAACATTTAGGGAGCATAACCAAGCAAGTATTGCGTCAGCCAGAAAAATGATAGGATGGATTACGAGAACCTTCAAGTCCAGAGATGCCATCACAATGGTTGTACTCTTCAAATCACTTGTGTTGTCCCATCTTGAGTACTGCTCAGTACTCATTTCCCCCTTCAGAGCAGGATAGATTGCTAAAATAGAGGGAATACAGAGAACATATACAGCATGCATAGATGAGATAAAGCACCTAAATTATTAGGTTCATCTCAAAGCTCTCCAAATGTACTTACTAGAAAGGAGACGAGAGAGATACCAAATAATATACACACGGAAAGTACTGGAGGGACAGGTCCCAAATCTGCACAGTAAAATAACAACGTACTGGAGTGAACGACATGGAAGAAAATGCAGAGTAGAAACAGCGAAGAGCAGAGGTGCCAAGGGCACAATCAGAGAACACTATATGAACATCAGAGGTCCACGGTTGTTCAATGTCCTACCAGCGAGCATCAGAAATATTGCAGGAACAACCGTGGACATCTTCAAGAGGAAACTAGATTGTTTCCTTCAAGGAGTGCCGGACCAACCGGGCTGTGGTGGGTATGTGGGCCTGCGGGCCGCTCCAAGCAACAGCCTGGTGGACCAAACTCTCACAAGTCAAGTCTGGCCTCTGGCCGGGCTTAGGGAGTAGAAGAACTCTCAGAACCCCATCAACCAGGTATCAACTAGGAGTCAAATGCAGTATTTGGAGCTTTCACAGAAACCCATGCAGGGGAATTCTTGGACAATGAGATCTGAATTCCAGGATATAACCTATACAGGTGTGATTGGATAATTAGGTCACATGGAGGAGTGGGTCTGTATATTAGGGAAGACCTTGTATGTTCGGAGCTCCTTAACGTTACAAATGAGGTGGTAAAGGTACTGGGATTTAAAATAGAGAAAATAAACTTAGTGATTATTCTAATATACAAACTGCCAGATGCAACGGCTGAGGAATTCACAGAACAGAGAAACAAAATAGAGAATAGCCTTGATAATTTGGAGAACCCAATACCTGATATTATCTTCCTAGGTGACTTCAACTTACCTGGTCTCAGATGGAGAATAGCAAACAATAATATTATACCAGGAAATGTATTGGGACCTAATCAACCACAGATTAGAGAACTACTTAGTTTCTGTGACAAATTTTCACTCGACCAGCAGATATCAGAGCCAACGAGAAATGAAAGTATTCTAGATCTGGTCTTTACGGACAATGAAGACATAATCAGGGATATTACGATATCAGATACCACATATTCAGATCACAAGCTCATTGAAGTGCAAACGACCATCAATACTCAGAATAGATCTAAAACGTTAATCAAGCGAGAAGGGTTATTCAGTAAATTAAATTTTAATAATAAAAGGATAGACTGGGAGAAAATAAATGGGGAACTTACAAACATTCCATGGGAAACTGTTCTAAGTAATACAAGTCCTACAGAAGGAATTGAAAAACTGACTTTGGAAGCGTATCAAGTCTGTCTGAAACAAGTTCCTTTGAGGAAAGCCAGAAAGAGATCCAATGTAGAAAGAGAACGCAGACAGTAATTTAAAAGAAGGAAAAAATTAATGGAAATGCTTATGCAGACACGAATTTCCTGTCAAAGAAGGAATAATTTAAATAGGGAGATTGAAGAAATCGAGCGGAAATTGAAACACTCGTATCAAAATGAAGAAAGGCAGTTAGAACAGAAAGCAATTCAGGAAATAAAGGAAAATCCAAAATGCTTCTTCACATATGCAAAATCAAAAGCAAAAACCACTGCCAGTATTGGACCTATTCGTAGGAGTGAAGGTTCATGCATGGAGGATGACAAAGAAATTAGTGAAATCCTAAAAAAGTAGTATGAGGACATGTTCAGCACACCAATAAACATGAAAGTGGAAGATCCAGACAATTTCTTTATGCGTAATATCCAAACCCCTGTAAATATAACTGATATCAACATGAGCGTACTAGATTTTGAAAGAGAAATTGAAAACATGCCCATGCACTCAGCTCCAGGTCCAGATTCATGGAATTCAATATTTATAAAGAAATGCAAGGTGCCAGTAGCACAGGCACTCAGTACAGGCACTTGGAGCCGGTTGGCCGAGCGGACAGCACACTGGACTTGTGATCCTGTGGTCCCGGGTTCGATCCCGGGTGCCGGCGAGAAACAATAGGCAGAGTATCTTTCACCCTATGCCCTTGTTACCTAGCAGTAAAATAGGTACCTGGGTGTTAGTCAGCTGTCACGGGCTGCTTCCTGGGGGTGGAGGCCTGGTCGAGGACCGGGCCTCGGGGACACTAAAGCCCCGAAATCATCTCAAGATAACCTCAAGATAGTGTGAAGGAAGAGCTTGGACACGGGGGAGATACCAGATGCACTTAAAGTAGCAGACATAGCCCCTCTACACAAGGGAGGGAGCAAAGCATTGGCAAAGTATTTGAGAGAGTGATTAAGAGTCAGGTCATCAATTTCATGGAGACCAATGACCTCCACAACCCAGGCCAACATGGAATTCGAGCGGGAAGATCGTGCCTCTCACAGCTATTTGATCACCACGACAAAGTCACTGAGGCATTAGAAGAAAAACAGAATGCTGATGTTGTATACACGGACTTTGCAAAGGCTTTTGATAAATGTGACCATGGAGTGATAGCACACAAAATGGGGTCAGGGGGAATAACCGGTAAAGTAGGATGCTGGATACTCAGTTTTCTGTTAAACAGGACTCAACGAGTAACAGTCAATCATATAAAATCGAGTCAAAGTGCAGTTAAAAGCTCCATACCTCAGGGTACAGTCCTTGCACCACTGCTTTTCCTTAAAAATACAAGTCACAGTTTCGTATCATCCTTTGCAGATGACACAAAAATCAGTATGAAAATTACCTCGGCTGAAGACATTGAAAAACTTCAAGCAGATATTAATAAAGTTTTTGACTGGGCAACAGAAAATAACATGATGTTTAACAGTGATAAATTCCAGGTACTCAGGTACAGTAAAAATGAGGACCTTAAACATAATACAGGGTACAAAACACAATCAAATGTGCCCATAGTAGGAAAGCAGCATGTAAAGGATTTGGGAATAATGATGCATGATGACCTAACATTTAGGGAGTATAACCAAGCAAATATTGCGTCAGCCAGAAAAATGATAGGATGGATTACGAGAACTTTCAAATCCTGGAATCGCATCACAATGGTTGTACTATACAAATCACTTGGGTTGTCCCGTCTTGAGTACTGCTCAGTACTCACTTCCCCCTTCAGAGCAGGAGAGATTGCTAAAATAGAGGGAATACAGAGAACATATATGACATACATAGGCGCAATAAAGTGCCTAAATTATTGGGATCGTCTCAAAGCTCTCCAAATGTACTCACTAGAAAGGAGACGAGAGAGATACCAAATAATATACACGTGGAAGATGCTGGAGGGCCAAGTACCAAATCTACACAGTAAAATAACAACGAACTGGAGTGAACGATATGGAAGAAAATGCTGAATAGAACCAGTGAAGAGCAGAGGTGCCATAAGCACAATCAGAGAACACTGTATAAACATCAGAGGTCCACGGTTGTTCAACACCCTCCCAGCAAGCATAAGAAATTTTGCCGGAACGACAGTGGACATCTTTAAGTGGAAACTAGATTGTTTTCTCCAAGGAGTGCCGGACCAACCGGGTTGTGGTGGGTATATGTGGACCTGCGGGCTGCTCCAAGCAACAGCCTAGTGGACCAAACTCTCACAAGTCAAGTCTGATCTCGGCCGGGCTTGGGAAGTAGAACTCCCAGAACCCCATCAACCAGGTATCAAGCAGGTACCAGCTTCGGAGCCGGCGTCGTGTGGTCGGTACAATGATCAATCTGTTCAGCTGTTGGTTTCTCGTAAGGCTCGTCGGCCCTTTCGTGGTCCGCCCTATTGACGGGGCATTGGGGGGGAGGCTCATTCAGATTGCTCATGCTTGGTCCCACAATTTGTGGGCGTTTTTGGTCGTGTCGTCCGGCCTGTGGTGGGGTTGAGCGGCGGCTCCTCATTCGGGGGGATTCTGGGCTGGCGGGGCAGGCTTCTTCCCCTGCACTTCATTGGGTCATCTTGGAGTGGGTGCGCTTGGGAGTTATCGAAACGACCCCATCCCCTCAAGTGGATTTCCTGCCTGTTTCCAGTGCCCAAACAGGACTGTGCGGCTATGTGGTTCATTCTGGATTTGTCCCATCTGAACCCCTGGATTCCTTGCCCCTCCTTTTGGATGACTACTCTCTCAAGTACGGGTGCCTGGATGGTGTCCCTGGACCTCACGGATGCATATTGGCACTTTCCTATTCATCCGGGGTTCGGGGACTGGTTAGGTTTCGTGGTGAGGCGTCATGCTTACTGCTTTCATTGCCTTTTGGCTTCAATCAAGCACCTGGTGTATTCGGGCATCTTACCAGGTCTTACTCCTCCCCTGCTCCGGGATCCTCCACGTCTGGAACCGGGGTTGAGCTGCCCTCGAAACCCTCTGCTTCTGGAAAAAAAGCAGAGTCTACCGGAAAGCAGGTATGAAGGGGGTCCCACTGGCGCAACTCAAAAGCTCCGGCAGGAGGAAAAGGCTCGAATGCCTCCGCCGCTGCTCCGGAAGGGGCAATCCCAAAAGCCGCCCGAGTCTTGCCACCAGGCAAACCCTGCCCCGACTCCCAAACCCTTACACATTTTGGGAGCCAGGAGCAGGAGGGGATGAGCAGAAAGAACCACAGTGGGGAAAAGGCTAGAGTGCATGGACGAAACCCCCAAGTCTGGGTCCCTATAACCAAAGCAGGGCAGCTGCGGGGTATCTGGAAAGGCAACCAACCTCACACGTAGCATCCTAGTCCTTGCATGCAACATTGAAGCTGCCTGCACCTGAATATCAGTCTCAGTGGACTGGGTGAATTGGAGTACAAGCAAAGAACACCGCTCGCAGGACTACGGGCCAAAGGTGTCATTGGCCCAACAGGCAGCATGGTGAATGCAAAGACGGTGAGTGTCATCCTGAGAAAGAGGACAGAGCAACCTTCAAACTCGCACAAAGCGAGGTGGGACTCGGATGTCTCCTCCATGTGGTTCTGTGATCCTGTGGTCCTGGGTTCGATCGCAGGCGCCGGCGAGAAACAATGGGCAGAGTTTCTCTCATCCTATGCCCCTGTTACCTAGCAGTAAAATAGGCACCTGGGTGTTAGTCAGCTGTCACGGGCTGCTTCCTGGGGGTGGAGGCCTGGTCGAGGACCGGGCTGCGGGGACACTAAAAAAAAAAAAAAAGCCCCGAAATCATCTCAAGAAAATCATCTCAAGATCCATCGGACCACTAAGCCCCAAGGGGGTTTCCAGGGCCCTTAGGCTGACTGCTAAGGGAAGCCCAGGAGAGTTACTGCTAGCCGGTTATCCCAGAGCTATCAAGCAAACAAACTAAAAGCTGAACCCCCCCCCCCTCCTTCTGCGATGTGTGTAAGCACGGGGACCTAGTGGAGGGCCACCAAAACCATACAATTGGTCCTGCTGCCACACCAGGCAGACCCCACCAGGCAAAACAAAAGAAAAACAAAAGAAAACCCCCGCAAAAGCACAACGTCTGCATGTGAACAGCTATACGTGTATCAGACAGCAGCACAGTACCTTGTGCCCCAGCCAGTAATGAAACCAACTCTTAACCTAGTTCAAACATGAGCAAGAACCACCCACACTGAACCCCAAGGCCGGGCAATCACTGAGCAGCGACAGAACCTCGTGGAGGTAGTTCCCGAACGGCTCAGGGAAGATATCCCTAGGCCGCAGGGCCATTACCTACAGGGCACCTAGGGAAGGTAGCCTTAGGTGCATGCAGCCCCAGTACTCTTGTATTACTTCTGGCTCGCACACCTGGCCAGGTCTGGGATCCCCCCGTCCCCATCCTTAGGGGAGGTGGGTTGTGCAGACGGATGCATGGCAGTTGTGGTGTACTTGTTTACTTGTTTTTGATTGGGGGAGTTCTGCTTGCTAGTTCGGCTTTTGGTTTGCAAATTTTTGACCAGCAGTAGTTTGTTTTGGAATTCCTACCTTTCTAGGTGCCTGACCTGGTAGATGGCAGACAAAGATTGCTTCCAATTACACGGGGGTGTCTTTAGGCCATTGCTTCTCGTGCCTCTTCTTGAGGGGGGCCAGGTTCTGGCTCTGGTCCCCAGTAGGCTTAGAACTCCGTTGATTGACTGTTGCCACAGTCTAATATGTGCACATCAGCCCGGTATAGCTCTGGCGAGCCTCCGGGTCTTCCCCAGAAAATGGCGTTTCATCACATTCAATCCTGGTTTTTTCAACAACAACCTCTTCTTTTATGCATTCCATCTGCTGACCACCTGTTCAGGGTACGATAATTTCCTTACATCTCTAATTCGATTTTACAGTACTGTATATGCAGTTTCCATTGATATCCCACTTGTCCTACCCCCCCTTTTTAATTTTAATATTTCCTTTGACCACATTGTCCATTCCCCTCAGGATCTTGTATGTTGTGATCATGTTACCTGTTTCTCATCTTCTCTAACATCGTGAGGATGAGTTTCTCAACTTGTCCTCATAGCCAAGCCCTCTCCATTATGGTACAGGCAGCGATACCAATTTTGCTGACATTTCATTCATTTACTTATTGTACTCTGTAATTTATTCAGTCTAGTACTTGGAAATTCTAAATATACCCCTTTGGTGAGGTACAGCTGTTATTACTCTTTATTGGCTCGGGTCCATCTTGTAGACTTCCAGCCATGTCTCAGTTTTATTGCACAATCTTGTAAGTATTATTTTACAATATTTTCTTTAACCAGTAATGTCTGTCAAGCCTTCAACTACTGGTATAATGAGAATGAAACATGTTGTATTGCCAATTCTGAAGAAATAAAAGATAATTACAAAATCAGAATTTGGCACTCCGTGTATTCATTCCAGACTTGTCCATTGTACCTGAGGAAGAATGTCTAACTGGTAGTGTCAGAGGTGTGTTGTGGTGTCAGATGTTGTACTGGTAGTGTCAGAGATGTATTGTGGTGTCAGATGTTGTACTGGTAGTGTCAGAGGGGTGTTGTGGTGTCAGATGTTGTACTGGTAGTGTCAGAGGTGTGTTGTGGTGTCAGATGTTGTACTGGTAGTGTCAGAGGTGTGCTGTGGTGTCAGATGTTGTACTGGTAGTGTCAGAGGTGTGTTGTGGTGTCAAAGATGTTGTACTGGTAGTGTCAGAGGTGTGTTGTGGTGTCAGATGTTGTACTGGTAGTGTCAGAGGTGTGTTGTGGTGTCAGATGTTGTACTGGTAGTGTCAGAGGTGTGTTGTGGTGTCAGATGTTGTACTGGTAATGTCAGAGGGGTGTTGTGGTGTCAGATGTTGTACTGGTAGTGTCAGAGATGTGTTGTGGTGTCAGATGTTGTACTGGTAGTGTCAGAGGTGTGTTGTGGTGTCAGATGTTGTACTGGTAGTGTCAGAGGTGTGTTGTGGTGTCAGATGTTGTACTGGTAGTGTCAGAGGTGTGTTGTGGTGTCAGATGTTGTACTGGTAATGTCAGAGGGGTGTTGTGGTGTCAGATGTTGTACTGGTAGTGTCAGAGATGTGTTGTGGTGTCAGATGTTGTACTGGTAGTGTCAGAGGTGTGTTGTGGTGTCAGATGTTGTACTGGTAGTGTCAGAGGTGTGTTGTGGTGTCAGATGTTGTACTGGTAGTGTCAGAGATGTGTTGTGGTGTCAGATGTTGTACTGGTAGTGTCAGAGGTGTGTTGTGGTGTCAGATGTTGTACTGGTAGTGTCAGAGGTGTGTTGTGGTGTCAGATGTTGTACTGGTAGTGTCAGAGGTGTGTTGTGGTGTCAGATGTTGTACTGGTAGTGTCAGAGATGTGTTGTGGTGTCAGATGTTGTATTGGTAATGTCAGAGGGGTGTTGTGGTGTCAGATGTTGTACTGGTAGTGTCAGAGGTGTGTTGTGGTGTCAGAGGTGTGTTGTGGTGTCAGAGGGGTGTTGTGGTGTCAGGAGTGGCACTGGCTATGTTAATGGTGTTAATGGTATGTTGTAATTGCCTAGTTGTATTTGTGGGGAATCAGCCATGGCTCTTGGGTTCCCGCCCAATTTTTAATGGCCTGCTGTATTCCATTTGGATATTCTGTTTACACCTGTGTTCCCTTCTTTGTGTACCACCCCTGTTGAACAGTCTGTGTTTGTCTGCCATATCAATTTCCCTGAGTAATTTGTATGTGATAGTCATTTCTCTCCAGTTTCTGTTCCTGTGATGTGTTTTCTGGGGGGAGCCCTGTCGGCTCCTCGGAGCTATACCAGGCTGATATGCTAATGTCAGGTTTTGGCATCGGTCATGTGTGTGAAGTTCTTAGGGCCTACCAGGGACCACGGCCAGAACCTGGCCCCCTCAGAGAAGCAAGGGGAGCAATGCCCTATAGAAACCCCCGTGTGGTTGGAAGCATTCTGTCTGCCATCGACCGGGTCAAACATTCAGAAAGGTAAGCATCCCAAAACAAACCCCTGTTCTGGTGAAAAGTGCTCCCAAAAGCCGAACTAGTGGATAAAACAAGCAAACAAGTATGACATCACATGTCACCGCGCCGCTGTCTGCGCAGCTCCCCCCTTCCTGGGAGGGGGAAGGGGGTGCCCCAGACCTCTCACTCCGGCTATCCACTCATCAGTTCTTCGGCTGATGCTAAAGGCACCGGTTGTGTGCTCCGGCTCCAGTGGTTGTTTCAGCACTGTGCCTAGAGTGTGGTGTCTGTCTTCTAAGTAGTGTGTGAGCCAGGAGTGAGTCTCCAGTACTCAGGCTGCATGCGCCTAGGGTTGCTTTCCCTAGGTGCCCTGTAAGTACTGCCCTTGGGGCTTGGGGTTACCTTCCACAAGTTCCTTGGGTCCTGCTTCGGCTAGGCCGTCTACTTTTTGGTTTTTGGCCGCCCTTTGTGTGAGGGGGGCTTCTGTCTCCCTTGTTCGTCTTAGGGTAAGGGGCAGTTTGCACTGGTAGGGTACAGGGTACTGTGCAGCTTGTTTTTACCAATCATAAAGGCCGGCTCTGTTCCGCCTGAGTACGCTGTCCTCTTCTGGGGGTTTTCTTTTTCCTTTTTGTTTGTCTACCTGGTGGGGGGTCTGCCTATAGTTCTTGCCCCTTTGTACTGGATTCTCTTCCTTCTTCCAGTGGTTCCCCCTGCTAGGTCCCCGTGAGTGTACACGTCCCGGGGGTTCAGTTCTTAGAAGGTTGTTTGGTAGACATGGGCGCCGGTTAGCAGTACCCTGCCTGGGATTACCTGAGCGCGAGTCCTCTTATAGTAAACGCTCAGGACCCTGGGAAACCCCTAGAGAGAGTGTGGGCCCGATGGATGTGGCCCCGGAGTCTTCCCCCACACTTTGTGCGAGTTTGAGGGTTGCTCTGTCCCCTTGTCTCAGGGTGACACTCGCTGTTTTGCCTCTGTCAGTTGCCTGTGGGGTCGGTGACACCTTCCGCCTGGGGTCCTGCGAGTTTTGTTGCTTGTTGTAACTCGGTTACCCAGTCTTCTGCGAACTAAGTGGGTGCAGGCAGCACAGCCGTTGTACGTTAAGTTTCGGTGGCAACGCGCTAGGTTGTTTCCTCCCGGAAGATCCGAGGCTGCCCCGTTTTGGTTGGTGGTCTTGTCGGTCCCCCCCCCCCCCTTCCTCCCTGCATCCGGGTCTTTACCGTCTGTAGGGTCTGGGCAGGGCTTCCATGGTTTTGAGACTCGGTTGGTCTCTGGGAATTACCCGTCCAGGGTAGCGACAGGGGCATTCGAGCCTGTTCCTCCAGCCGTGTTGTATGAGTCTGCCAGTGGGCTTCTTTCCTTTGTGTTTTTCACGGCTTCCCCGGTTTTTCTTGAGGCTGGAGCTTTGGGGGGACGGCTTGGCCCCGGGGCCTGCCATGTGGGTTCCCAGGGCTGGTGAAGGTCTGACTTGGGGGACTCTGGCCCCATTGGAACCCGCTGGGGCTTTTTTCCACCCTCTGGGCGGGGCTTGCGGTTTGGCGGAGTGGGGTTTTTCCTTCCCCACTCTCCGCACGATTTGTTGGGCGTCGGCCCTTCCCCGGGCACGGCTCCTTGTCCCTTATGCCCATTGGTTCCGTCCTGTCGGTGGGTGCTCTTCTCCGTTGTTCACCCCATTTAACTTGGGACGGGACTTCTCCGTCATGTTCCCCTCTTGTTGTGTTTCTGCATGACTTTTGGTCTCGGGTGCGACTGGGTTTCTCGGTGCTTTCGTCGTTTTTGCTTGCTTCTGTGTTCTCGAAGGTCTATGATGGTTTTTGCTCCTTCCTGTATTATTGGATCGCCAGTCGTCTGCCGGTGTGGCTTCCCTCCTGTCCTTTCTAAGGCTTGTTGGTCCTCTTCCGGGCTTCCTCTAGAGTTTTTGGCCCAGTCTCCTTCTTTTGTTCATGTATCTTCTCAGTGCTGTGTCTCGGCGCTGCTCGTTTTCTTTCCATACTCCTGGTCCGGGATGCCGGGTTGGGCTGCTTGAAGCCCAATTGGGTTACTGGTGGCTCGGTTGGATTCTGTTCGGTTCATTGGTTTCCTTGATTAGCTGGCTATGTGTGTCGTTACTCCTTTTTAATTTGTTGGCTTCTGTTCCCGTGCGTTGGGCTGTTTCTTCTCTTCAGCGAATCACCCGGGATACATCCTGTTGGGCTACTTTTCCTTCGTGTCCTGCGCATGCGTCATGGGAGTTTGTTTTGGTTCGGATGGTGTGCACCAGTGCTGAGGATCTCCGTCCATTTTCTCTAGTGTGTTTTGCCTCTCACTTGTCTCATTCTCCAGTCCGTGCCCCGTTTCTCCTGGGAGTGTTCTGGGGTGCCGCTATGGGGAGGACGCCGGGTTTTCCCTGCATTTTAGGTAGGGTGCGCCTCCGTCAACTCTCCCCTCCTCTTCTGCATGGGCAGCTCTGGCTTGCTTCCGCGGGTGGTGCTCCCGGTTCTCGGCTGCGGGTGCAGCCAAGGCCCTAGCCGCCTCAGGCGGCACCGGCCTTGTGACATTGTCTTGACCCTTCAATGCCATTGTTCTGCAGGTGAATTTATGCGGTCTTGCGTCTCCTTCGTCCAGGCGCTGGTTCGTTTTTGGGGGTACGAATGGGAGTATATACGTACATGAGTACATGGAACATACTAAGAGGGGTGCCTGCAGCAGGCCTATTGGCCTATACATGGCAGCTCTTGTTCTTAACCTCCCAATTCGGACGTCAGCCCGCAGGTGATTGCAGGAGGCCTCTCGCCCCATACGGGGCGGCTCCTGACTGTGCCCATCCAGTCCCTCTCCTATGCATGTCCTCCCATGCGGGCTTGGGGAGTAGTAGAACTCCCAGAACCCCATCAAGCAGGTATCAAGCAGGTTTCATGCTTGTGTTCGGGGCCCCCACCTCAACCGTGTTCCTTGGTGCATAAGTGGTGGTGCCTGTTGTGTGGTACATGTTCCTGTGTCAAGGGTGTTATGTGGTGATGTTTTGCTGCGATTTTTATACTGCGGTTGCGTATTGGAGTGTGCTTGTGGCGTTTTGTTTGGCCCTTCCGTGCTTCTTCCCGGGGCCTGCCTTGTTTGGGTTATTTGTTCCCATGCTTTTTGGGTCATCATTCCTTGCCGATCTTGCTGTACCTGGCTTAGCTTTTCCATGTACATTCCCATTGAAGTTCAGATGTTTATTCAGGTAATGTACATACTTACAAGGTGAGATACAAACATTGATGGAACATTGGATTCTCTGTTCTCCCCTAGTTGTCCTCCTCTAGTTGTCCTCCTCTAGTTGTACTTGCTGGGGTTGGACTTTGGCTCTTGGTCCCGCCTCTCCACTGTCGGTCGCTTAGTGTGCAGATTCCTGGGCCTGCTGGGCTCTCTTGTATCTACGTTTGACCCTGTCTGGAGTCAGACCCCGCCATTTTCTGCCTTCGCTGCGAGACGTTACTTCCGGTTGCATGTTGCATGTTACATGTTGCATTTTGCCTGTTGCGTGTTGCGTGTGGTGCATGTTGCTGGTGCGTGTGTGCATTGGTAATGTGTACCATGGTGACATGTGGTGCTTGTTACTGTGTTAGGATGTTGTGGTGTGACATTTTGCTTTAGTTTTGTGCCTGGCGTTGAGCTTTGGCTCTTTTGTCCTGCCTCTCCCCTGTCGCTTCCCTGTCATCTCCTGGCCTCTGTCAGGTCTGCACTTGCAGCTGTGGCTGTGTGTGGCTTTTTCAGGGTCTCACAGTGTTCCTTCTCTGGGGTCTCGCGTCAGGCCCGTCGTTTCCGATCTCCTGGCTCGCTCGCTCGCGTTGGGTGGTTTTCTGTTCGACAGACGTTCCAGCTCCGTCTTTGCCGGCTTGGGTTTCCGGCTCTGCCTCGGTGGTCGCGCTTGAGATCTTTCTGCGGCTCCACCTCTTCCTAGCCTTGGATGAACCTTGACGGGGCTGGTTGGGTTCTGACTTGAGCCTCTCACCTTTGGTAGGTGGTCTGGTGGCTTCGTTGTTGGTGTCCCACTTGCGTGCTTTTCTTGGCGGCAGTATGGGGTATTTTGGCGGTCCTTCCTTTTCCTTCTATCCCTTCTTAGGTGGCTGCGTTTGTTGGCATCGGCTTGGCTTTTCTGGTGGGGGTTGGGGGTCGTTGACTTCCCGCATACTGTCGCCTCGTTTTGAGCGGCGCTGGTGGATCCGCTTCGGCTTGCTTTCGGTCTTGGTGTTACATCTGCATCGTTCGTAAGCTGTCTTGTGCATTGTTTCACCTCCTGCCTGTTCTTGCGCCGCTTGGGCCGTCCTGGTCTCTGGACAGCATGCTCTTTCTTCTCTTAGGTTGGTGGTGGCCCCTTCGGTTCAGGTTTGTTTTGACGGCTCTTTTCCTGTTGGCATTTGCCTCTAGGGCTCAGGTCGCTGAGCTTCTTGCTCTCCTTCGGTCATGGCGTTTGGTTTGTTCGGTTGCAGCAGTCTCCCTCTTTTCTGGCACAGGGTGAGGCTGCTGCATTCTCGGGGGGGGGGGGGGGGGGGGGTCCTTGGTTTGTTGGTGATTGGTCGGTCAGGCCAGGGGTGCATCGTATTTTGTGTTCAGTTGCGGCCCTCCACTGTTATTTGCGCACCGCGGCTTCTGTGTCCTGGGCTCACTTTGGGTTGATCCGGTTTCGTTCCTCCCTGTTCGCGAATGAAGGTGTCCCGGGTCGTCTGCAGTGTTATTGCGGCTAGCCAGCCTGTGTTCTTTGCCCGTGCCCATGGCGTTCATGGATTCGCTGCTCTTGCTGCCGTCTTGGCGGCGTGTCCTTGCTGACTTCAGGCATGGGGCTTTTTGGCGGTCGTACAGGGGCTTGGCTGCTCCTTGTCTCGTGTCGTTCCCGGACCCGTTCGGGCCTGTGTCGCCTTGGGTTGGCAGTTGCTGCCAGTTGTCTTGCTTTCCGTTTAGGGGTGCGTGGTGTTCACCTCCCGGATCCGTCCCTTTGACCTTCCTCTGTGGGTAGTTAGCTCCGGGGAGCCGCCGGGGCTCCCCCCAGAAAACCAGTGTTGAATGTAATGAAACTCCATTTTGTGGGTGTGGCCCGGAGGCTCCCCGGCAACCCTCCCTCCCTCCCTCCGGTCAGTGGTTTTTCGCGTGTTTTGACATCCAACCTCAGAACTGATGGGTGGATAGTCGGCGTGAGAGCTCTAGGGCTGAGCAGACAGCGGCGCAGTGACGTATGACGTCATACTTGTTTGCTTGTTTTCTGTTATGGAGTTCTATCCACTAGTTCGGCTTTTGGTAGCAATTTTAACCAGAATAGGGGGTTGTTGTGGGATGCTTACCTTTCTGAATGTTTGACCCAGTTGATGGCAGACATAGAAGGCTTCCAACCACACGGGGGTTTCTATAGGCCATTGCTTCCCTTGCCTCTCTGAGGGGGGCCAGGTTCTGGCCGTGGTCTCTGGTAGGCCCTAGAACTCCATACACATGACTGATGCCAAAGTCTGACATTAGCATATCAGCCTGGTATAGTTCCGGGGAGCCTCTGGGTCACACCCAGAAAATGGCGTTTCATTACATTCAAAGCTGGTTTTTTTAACACCTGTTGTTTTTCCTCGTAGCTTGTATGTCTCATCTTTGGGGCAAGTTTGGTGGCATACCTCTGAACTTTCTTTAGCTTCATTTTTGTGCTTATTGAGATAAAAGCCTCCATGCTAGTGCCACATATTCCAGAACTGATCTGACATAAATGATAAACAATACTAAATTCTGAACAACTATGTTTAGATTTATATTATATTATATATTAATTTTTATATTAGCCAACCCTCCATTTGCAGCTAATGATATTCTTTTAATGTAGGGCTACTGTTGACAGGTTGGGGTCGTATCAACATCTTCCCGCCCCAAAAAATTTCTCTGTCCAGTTTCAATAGGGTTTCCTCTCCCATGTGATGCCTTGTGTCTAGTCTCTAATTCCACATACCTATCTTCATTACTTTGTACTTGTTGGAGTTGTACTTTAGTAGCCACTTGAAGGACCATATTTTAATTTTGTCATCTTGTCGGTTTGTGCAATCTTCAATTATATTTTCCTCCTTACAATTTTTGTGTTGTTGTCTGGTGGTGTGGAGTGCTTTGATATAGCCAGTGGCTTTGATGCTAGTTTTGACAGGTCTTAATTAATACCTGCAGTTTTATATTTACTTCTAGTTAATATTGTTCTGTATTTTCTTTATTTGTTATTATTTGTATTATTAAAATAGTATCAGTTTATGTAGTGAAACTCTGGATGTTCTGAACATCCAGCACCATCCAGGTACGTACTGTAATTTTTAATATTGTACTTTTCCAGCTGATATTATCTGCATGGGAGGTTAGCATTAGCATGTTTAGGTGTATATACACATACATGCATACATACGTAGATACACATGCTCAGTATGTTTATAGCATTTTAGCCCTTAGGCTGCGCTCCTGTTTTTATGACACAGCTGTGGTGTGCAGGAAAAAAAAAGTTAAAACAATTGCAAATGCAGCGATGGTGTCATCAATTCATGCTCCCCTTTGTACCCATGTCCCTATACTCTTTCCTTTGCCTTCTATGTCTTCTCTGTTTCCTCCTTACATTGTTGAACTGTGAATTTGCCAATATCCTCTCGTTCACTTCTCTCCTGAGAGATATTAACTATTCTGTTTCTTCTTTGCATTTCTGTGTTATGAGTTCCATCATCTCATTTGCTGACTTTCCTTCTATTTCAGTCACCCACAGAACTTCCTGCAGATAATCCTTAAGCCACCAGTAGCCCCCCCTTCTTCTGTATTCTTCCTTCCTCCTACTGTTTCCAACTCTCTCAGGTCTACAGTGTAATCAAACACAGTAATGCAGTGGTCACTGGCTCCTAGTGGTGCCTCATATTTTAAGTTGTCTACATGTTCTTCATTTTACCACTAGGTCATCACCTCCTCCTCTCCTCTTGTATAAACATGCATTATATAAGAGTCAACTGTATATATGGTATTAAGGGTAAAATGAGATGTTGGTTGAGAAATTCTTGAGAAACTTGAGCTTATCTGGCTATTGTGAAGTTAGCTGCATTGGAATTTGGAAAATGCCAGTTTTTCAGGTGTAAAAATAGACAGCCAAAGGGGAAGATAGTCAAATCTTAGTACAGTATTCATTAATGGGACAACTCGTTAGCATCTCATTCTAGCACATTGCTCTTGCTTGGGGCTGAGTCCATAACAATAAAGTAGTAAAAAAAATATGCATTAACAATTTGGTGATAGCAAATGAATATAATTGACTTTTTCAGACATGCCAATACCAGAGTTGTAACATGATTTGTGGCATACTATACCTTATTTCTGAAGTAGTCAAAGAGAAGCCAGGACTTAAGACTATGACACAGATGTTGCTTCGGAATTATTTATTTGATTGTAATGACGATGATGATGATGGATTAGAAGTCTTTTCGGATGCAGAAGATCTCAATGAAGTGGAAAGTACTGAAGAAGACAAGGAAAGCTACAAAAATATAGATAAGGTAAATATGCTTTTATCAAAATCATAATGTAAATCCATGTACTACTGTATCGTAATGTAAAGTTATGCTCTGTTCTTTATCCTCTCATTTATCAAAAACTACAGTAGTATTAAAGTTTCCAGAGGATTTGGTACATACTGACTCCTGTTAGAGCCCATTAACCATCTACCACTATTTGTAAAGAAGTGCTTAATCACTGAACTGCAATGCATGAAAATATGACACCCCTGTGGGGCGCCAAAAAAATTATTTAAAAAAAAATATCTTCTTGTTAACCCTTAGACCGCGCAATACATACACATGTGATTTGAAAAAAATAATTTTACATAAGTTTTTAACTTGCACAAACACTTTCCAATTTTCTTTGCATAATCATTTAGGCAAATGCTCCAACTTTGTCTAAATGATCACAGCATAACTTGAAAAACAAGAGAATCAAAATTAATTTTAAAATGGAATATTGAAAACTTCAAATTTTCAATTCATAATAACAAATATGAAATATCATTAATTGTTCATTTAATGTTCATATGATATTCATTTTCATCAAATTAGAATTTAGGTTTTCAGTATAGCTTACTGTAAAAAAAATTGTCAAAAGGACATTTGAAACATGCGGCAAATTTAGATAAAAAAAATTATAAATCCAAATGTATAAAGTTTATGAAAAATCTATTCTGCAGGGATTGTAGAACAGACAGCTCAGCACACAACAATGTGTCAAAATAGTGAGAATCGGTTAATAACTGGAATTTTAGAAGCCACTCAAAGTTGAAACTCTGGTTTCAGAGATAATTGAAGTTGAAGTTATCAACTTGAATAAAAGTAGATTTAATTTGTTAATTTAATTGTATGTTTTAATAAACATTGTTTGGCATTTGTTCTTAAATATGTGAAAGTTGTAGGTGTGTTGTGTTGAAATGTGTTGAAATGAAGTCAAGAAAAAACAAGATATATTTAGGAGATATATTTAGGGTATACTTTATTAAAGTGAAAAGCCCTAATCTGGTCCCTAATCATAAAAAAACCCTAAAGAGACAACGAAAATAGAGTTTGAAATCAGATAAAAAATCAGCCAAAAAAAATTTGAGTCAAGTTTTGGGAGTTGTGACTGATTTATGTGTTGACCAATTTCATTCTATCTTCACATAGTTAGGGAGCATATGCACTCTCCAGGATGTAAAGGTTACAACAAAATCCTCTTACTGCTATTGTTCTTCTTGGAGCATCGGACAGGTGCTTGCATCTCTTTATTACTGCATAATCCTTCAGTTCCAGTTATTAGGTGCTATTATTCTTATCAATAAAACATTCTTATTTTTCAAAAATTCGTCTAAAATCAATTTCTGAAAATATTTTTCTGAAAGTTTCATGACACTGAAGCCAATAAGTTGGAGATTTGTTTAAAAATTTTAAGTTAATTTTACATAATTCGAATATTTTTTTATATTATGCCCCCTATATTCGTGGTAATATGTGGGGTCTAAGGGTTAAACTGCGCAACACATGAATAGCTGTGGTGAGTAACTATTGCGGAATTGCGCACGACAGCTATGCGTGGGAGTACCATGCAAGATTTAAAAGTCCCACAGCTACACGGGGTTCTCATCAGCTTCCTCAGAGCTCTTGTAAAGACAAAACAAATACAAATATTTATTCAGGTAAAGTTCATACATACAAGGTGAAATACAAAAATTGATGGATTTATAGATAGAGCTAGTACATATAATGCCTAAAGCCACTATTACGCCATTTAAAGAGATGCCATTTAAAAAAAAATTGTAGGCAACATTCCCTGGTGTGAGAACCTCAGTACTTAGTGAGCCACCAAGGCTGGCGCACGCAGCACGACCTCACAGCACTGCTGTTCAGTTTGTGACCACAGCGTTGCCTAAAATTGTCAAAATAAATATGTAAGTGGTGTTATTTAGCGATGATAGTATTACAGAAGACCCTTGACTGATAAAAAAGACCAGGATTCTGATAATAGCAGGATTGTTGTGATAATTAGCACTGTGTGTATGTAGTATGATGGGATTAATAATGCTGAGGGAGGTAGCGTCTGCAGACTCTTGTGTGGCCACCTGTTATTTTCTGCACTCACCATACCAGCTCAGTGGTTTGCTATGGTGAACACAAATGTTGATACTTACTTATAACATGTACTGTATATAGTGAAATAAGAGCAAAAGAATTATGTTGGGAGGAGCCATTTTTGTGAGGGAGATGGTGTCATCTGCTGGCTGCTGTCTCTCTTGTCATGCAATTTTGTTATGGCCACTATGTTGTTTGGACACCATGCCAGCTTAGTTGTACAGTTATGGTGAATAAAACATGCAGATACTTATATATAATGTGTGTGTATATAGTGTAATAACACCACTAACAGTATAGTTGGAGTAGGAATGTTAGTGCATCTGGGCTTGAACGAGTGAGGGAGGGAGGGAAGCGTCGGCTGACTGTGTGGTGACCTCTAATTGTCTGAACTCATCATACCAGCTTAGTTGTACAGTTATGGTGAACAAAACATGTAGATACTTACATATAATGTGTGTGTGTAGTGTAAAAACAGTACAAACAGTATAGTGGGAGTAGGAATGTTGGCGAGTAAGGGAGGGTCAACTGACTGTGTTGCGACCTCAATTATTGTCTTGACTCACAATACCAGCTTGGTTAGCCAGTCCTTGTGGTTCTGTCGCTGCTCGGTGATTGCCCGCCCTTGAAGCTCAGCTGGGGTGGTTCTTATTCCTGTTTGCCCTTGGGTAGGAGGTTCACACATTTTATTATATTAATATATCACATTCTAAGGCTTGTTCTGTTTCCCAGTAGGCTTATTCTAAGCCTACCGGGGACCAGAGCCAGAACCTGGCCCCCCTCAAGAGAAGCACGAGGAGCAATGGCCTAAAGACACCCCCGTGTAATTGGAAGCAGTCTTTGTTTGCCATCTACCAGGGCAGGCACCCAGAAAGGTAGGAATTCCAAAACAAACTACTGCTGGTCAAAAATTGCAAACCGAAAGCCAAACTAGCAAACAGAACTCCCCAATCAAAAACAAGTGAACAAACATGACATCACCACAACCGCCACGCATTCGTCTGCACAATCCCCCCTCCTCCCTGGGAGGGGGACGGGGGGATCTCAGACCTCCACGCCGGCAACTTTGCTCACTTCAAGAGGCTGTTGTGATGGTGAACGGTCGATCTCTCTGGCTCCACTCTTTGCGCAGTACTGCAGTGCGGTGTTGTTGCTCTGTTTTGGTGGTGTGTGAGCCAGACGTAACACAAGAGTACTGGGGCTGCATGCACCTAGGGCTACCTTCCCTAGGTGCCCTGTAAGTACTGCCTTTGCAGTTTAGGGTTATCTTCCTTGAGACGTTCAAGAGCAGCTACCTCCGTGTGGTTCTGTCACTGCTCGTGATTGCCCACCATTGGGAGTTCAGCTGGGTAGGTTCTTACTACTGTTTGCCCTTGGGTAGGAGGTAGTTTCATCGCTGGCTGGGATGTGAGGTACTGGGCAGCAGTCTGATATATGCATAGTGACCGGTTCTGTTCACCTGGAGACGTTGTACTTTTGCAGGGTTTTACTTTTGTTTTTCTTTTGTTTTGCCTGGTGTTGCGGTAGGACCACTTGTAGGATTTTGGTGGCCCTCCACTAGGTCCCTGTGCTTGCACATGTCAGGTTGTAGATGGTAGGTGTTACACGTCTAGGTGGTGGTAGCTCTAGAATAACCGGTTAGCAGTACCTCGCCTGGGCTTTCCTTAGCAGTCAGCCTAGGGTCCACGCCTGGGCTTTCCTTAGCAGTCAGCCTAGGGTCCATGGAAACCCCCATTGGGGCTCAGTGGTCCGATGAAGGAGACTTCTGAGTTCCACCTCGCCTTGTGCGAGTTTGAAGGTTGCTCTGTCTTCTTGTCTCAGGGTGACACTCACCGTCTTTGCCTCCGCCTTGCTGCCTGTTGGGGTCAGTGACTCTTATGACCCAGAGTTCTGCAAGTGATGTTCTTTGCCTGTATTCCATTCACCCAGTTCACTGAGACCGATAATTGGGTGTAGGCAGCTTTAGCGTTGCATGCGAGGTTTAGGTTTCAGCAATGTGCGATGTTGGTTTCCTTCCATATGCCCCGCAGTTGCCCCGCTTTGATTATAATGGTAGTGAGACTCGGGCAGCTTCAAGGATTGCCCTTTCCGGATCGGCGGCGGTGGCATTTGAGCCTGTTCCTCCTGCCAGAGCTTTTGGGCCACGCCAGCGGGCCCCCTTCATCCCAGCTTTTCCAGTAGACTCTGCTTTTTCTCCAGAGACAGAAGGTTTGGAGGACGGCTCGACCCCGGGTCTTGACTTGGAGGATTCTGGGGCTTGGAAGGAGTTGACTTGGGGGTGGCTTGGGCCCCAATTGACCCTGCTTGGGTGTTGGTACCCTTGGCGCAGGGCTTGTTACAGGGGAAGAGGTTTTCCTATTCCCTTCCCTGTACGATTTTATTATGAGTACATCGCCTCCTCAGGTTCGGTTCCGAGTTTTATTGGGTTCTTCGGTTCCCTCCTTCCGGAGGTTTTTGGCTTTCCACATCTCACCGAGGAAGGTGTGGGAGGCCCTTGCGGCTTACCTCCCACGAGACCCGGATTACGCCTCGATAATGAAGCCTTTGTCTTTTGAGTTTGGCTCCTCTTTTCCTTATTGGGTGCATTACGAGGTGCCGGAGTCTTCTTGGCTGGCTGACTGCCTTTTCTTTTCGTTGGAGGCTTGGTATTCCTTCTGTTGGACCGCGCACTTGAATGGGGGAAGTTGACTACAATCGTTCAGGTTTACCTGGGGGGGGGGGGCGAGTTGGAGCACCTCAATGCATGCTTGTTCGCCCTCATCCTTCTTCATGATGTGGCCCCAGGTGTGACTTCACGTGCAAGTTCCCTCCCTTTCAGCATCCCTGGTGGCTGAGGATTTGCACGCCCGTGGGCACTTGGCTTCGGTCTTGCGCTTCTTTTCCCTGCTGGAGCTGTCTTCGGACTGGCTCGGGGTGGGTGTGGAGGAGCTGGGTTCCGGGCCAGTGTTCAGTGTGCTTGCTTCAGCAGCTCGGACGTAGGCTGCCTTGTTGAAGTTGTATGCGACATTTCTGAGGGGCGGTGTCTTTGTTCTTCGCTTCTCGTCTCGCGTGTTGACAGGCGGTGCTTGTCCATTTTTTTGAATCGTCTAGGGCCCTAGCTCTTAGAATTTCATCGCCTTTCTGAGGGGAGCCCCTACGGCTCCCTAGAGCTTATCAGGATAATGTATTTTATATTAGACCGGGACATTAGCAATGGAGTTCGGACCTATCAGGGACCACGAGCCAGAACCTGGCCCCTTCAGAGAGGTATCTGAGAGCAATGGCCCTGGAAAAAATCCTGTGGTTCGGGGTTTTCCTTATGTCATCGACCGGGGTTAGGCATCCAGAAAGATAGGCAAAATAAAACAAACCCCACATGGTAAGAAACTAACAATAAAAACCAAACAGAGAGGTAGAACTTCCTTCAATCCCAAAGAAACAAGCAAACGTAACACACTACAGTACTGCCGCGTCGCTTGTCCGTGCAGCCCTCACCTCCCGGAGAGGGGGAGGGGGGGGCCCCGAACCTCACCCCGCTGGCTACATCCACTCCAGTTCGTTAGCTAATGTCAACCGAGACAGACACTTCTCTGGCCTCGGTTTCCTACGTGGTGTTTGCCTCCATGGCGCTCACTGCTGTGTTATTGTATTGTACGGTGGCCAGGTGTTCCTCATCAGTGCCGGGGCTGCATGCGCTTAGGGGCTTCCTTCCCTTAGCGCCCTGTGAATACTGACCCTGCGTGTCAGGGTTATCTTCCCTGAGGTTCGGGACCCATTCCCTTAGGGGTTCTTGCTGCTCGGCATTTGCCTTGCCCTTGGGGCCAGCTGGAGTTTGGGGCCCTTGTTTGGCCTTGGGTAGGGACTGGTATCGTGCTGGTTGGGGCGTCAAGGTGTTGCGCGACCTGCCACCTACGCAGCGACCGGTTCCTGTTGCCTCTGGGAATGGTGTTCTTTTGCGGGGCTTTTTCTTTTCTTTTTATTTACATTTGCCTGGTGGGGGTCTGCCTAGTGTGGCTATAGTTCCACTGGTATTGTTTGTGGCCCTCTGCTAGGCCCCTGTGATTGTACACTTTGCAGGGGTTTTTAGTGTTAGACTCTAACCCTTATTAGATTTGGGTGTTAACTAGTTAGCGACACCTTGCGCAGGTGTCGCTAACTAGTTCTAGCTAACTAGAACTAGTTAGCTAGGAGTTCAGACCTACCAGGGACCAGTGCCAGAACCTGGCCCCTTCAGAGAGGTTTCAGGGAGCAATGGCCCTGGAAAACCCCCTTGTGGTTGTAATTACCTAAGTGTAATTACCTAAGTGTAGTTACAGGATGAGAGCTACGCTCGTGGTGTCCCGTCTTCCCAGCACTCTTTGTCATATAACGCTTTGAAACTACTGACGGTCTTGGCCTCCACCACCTTCTCACTTAACTTGTTCCAACCGTCTACCACTCTATTTGCGAAGGTGAATTTTCTTATATTTCTTCGGCATCTGTGTTTAGCTAGTTTAAATCTATGACCTCTTGTTCTTGAAATTCCAGGTCTCAGGAAGTCTTCCCTGTCGATTTTATCAATTCCTGTTACTATTTTGTATGTAGTGATCATATCACCTCTTTTTCTTCTGTCTTCTAGTTTTGGCATATTTAATGCTTCTAACCTCTCCTCATAGCTCTTGCCCTTCAGTTCTGGGAGCCACTTAGTAGCATGTCTTTGCACCTTTTCCAGTTTGTTGATGTGCTTCTTAAGATATGGGCACCACACAACAGCTGCATATTCTAGCTTTGGCCTAACAAAAGTCATGAACAATTTCTTTAGTATATCGCCATCCATGTATTTAAATGCAATTCTGAAGTTAGAAATCATAGCATAGGCTCCTTGCACAATATTCTTTATGTGGTCCTCAGGTGATAGTTTTCTATCTAGAACCACTCCTAGATCTCTTTCTTTATCAGAATTCTTTAAAGATTTCTCACATAATATATAGGTTGTGTGGGGTCTATGTTCTCCTATTCCACATTCCATAACATGACATTTATTAACATTAAATTCCATTTGCCAAGTGGTGCTCCATATACTTATTTTGTCCAGGTCTTTTTGAAGGGCATGACAGTCATCTAAATTTCTTATCCTTCCTATTATCTTAGCATCATCAGCAAACATGTTCATATAATTCTGTATACCAACTGGTAGATCATTTATGTACACAATAAACATCACTGGTGCAAGAACTGAACCCTGTGGTACTCCACTTGTGACATTTCTCCATTCTGATACATTGCCTCTGATTACTGCCCTCATTTTTCTATCAGTCAGAAAATTTTTCATCCATGATAGAAGCTTACCTGTCACCCCTCCAATATTTTCCAGTTTCCAGAACAACCTCTTATGTGGAACTCTGTCGAAAGCCTTTTTTAGGTCCAGATAGATGCAGTCAACCCAACCATCTCTTTCCTGTAATATCTCTGTGGCTCGATCATAGAAACTGAGTAAAATTCGATACACAGGATCTTCCAGATCGAAAACCATACTGTCTGTCTGATATTATATCATTTCTCTCTAGGTGTTCTACCCATTTAGTTTTGATTAGTTTTTCCAATACTTTCACTATTACACTTGTCAATGATACAGGTCTATAATTGAGGCTGTCTTCCCTGCTGCCACTTTTGTAGATTGGAACTATGTTAGCCTGTTTCCACCCGTCTGCTACGATTCCTGTACACAGGGATGCCTGAAAGATCAGGTGAAGTGGAATGCTGAGCTCAGATGCACATTCTCTCAGAACCCATGGTGAAACGCCATCTGGGCCAGCTGCTTTGTTCTTACCGAGCTCCTTGAGCATTTTTTCCACTTCGTCTCTAGACACCTCTATGTGTTCTATGTTGTTCTCTGGAATTCTTATTGTATCTGGTTCCCTAAAGATTTCATTTTGTACAAACACACTTTGGAACTTTTCGTTTAGTGTTTCACACATTTCCTTTTCATCTTCCGTGAATCTATTTCCCATTTTCAACCTCTGAATATTATCCTTTACCTGCAATTTGTTGTTTATGAATTTATAGAATAGACCTGGTTCTGTTTTACATTTGTCCGCAATCCCTTTTTCAAAATTTCTTTCTGCCTCTCTCCTCACTGCCGTGTAGTTGTTTCTCGCATCTTTGTATCGCTGGTATGTTTGGGGGTTCGGCCTCTTCCTGTATTGATTCCATTTTTGTGTCTTTCGGTCTCTAGCCCTCTCGCAATTTCTATTGAACCAATCCTGTTTCCTAGTTCTGCATCTCTGTTTTGGTATAAATTTTTTTGTGCCTTTATCATATATTTCACAAAACTTGACATACATCTCATTCACTTCCTTGCCTAGCATCAAGTCTGTCCAATTATACTCACTAAAAAAATTTCTAAGGTCACCATAATGTCCTCTCCTGAAGTCTGGTTTTTCAACTGCTTCAACCTCCTTATTTTCTTCCAGCTTATAACGCATTGCATACTTTATTCCCAAAAAGACATGGTCACTTTTACCCAAGGGAGGAAGGTACTGAATGTCAAATATCTCTTCCTCCTTCCTGGTAAATATCAAATCTAGCATGGAGGGAACGTCCCCTTCCCTCATCCTCGTAGCTTGTTTAACATGTTGATACAAGAATGTTTCCAGGATGAGGTCTACAAATTTACAGGTCCAAAAATCTTCTGTTTTAGCTTCATATGCTTCCCAGTCTATGGATTTCAAGTTGAAGTCACCGACTATCAACAGTCGTGATCTATCGTTATCCGCTCTCGCTATAATCTCTCTCATTATTGTTATAAGACCTTCACGTTTACTATCTAGCTCCTCCTTTGACCATGTGCTGCTTGGCGGTGGACTATATGCATTTATCATCATTAGTTTATCATCCTCATAGCAGATCTCTAGTGCTATTATGTCAACTTCTTGTGGATTGGCAGTCATTATTTCCTTCACCTTTAGGTGTTCTTTTACCAACACAGCAACGCCACCGCCTTTCCTAATTTTTCTGTCCCGTCTCCAAATTGAGTAGCCCCTTGGGAATATGACCTCATTTAAAATTACATCTTCAAGTTTTGTCTCCGTGAGTGCAACAATGTCTGGTGTCTGCAGCTGTATTACATCACTTAACTCCAGTATCTTCGATCTCACTCCATCTATGTTGGTGTATGCAATCTTCAGGAACTTGTTCCCCCTCTCCTTATTCTTCACTCCCCCTCTCTCTATTGATTTTGTTGGTTTGCCTTTATGTACCACTTTACTGGTTTGCCTACCTCTATCACTTTGTAGAAAAAAGAATTTATTTCTTCTTCATTCCTGCTCTCATTTAAATGTTTTGCCTCGGCGAGGTTCAGTTTCAGCTTCTCTCTATCTTCTTTTGAAAGATCTCGTCTTAATGACCACCCTTTCCCATCCTCATCCCTTTGCAATTTTCTAGCATTCCTTAGTACTTCTTCCATCTGTTTGGCACCGTTTAGGGTGATCCTCAAAGGTCGATCTTTCCCTTTTACGTACCTGCCTATTCTCCTGTAGTCGCACACATTCTCTCTGTTTGTAAGACCTTCCACGAGGCCAACAATTTTATCTACTACTTTAGCTTCTTCTACAGCTCTTTCTGACCTAGATGTTATCGCCTTTTCTTTGCAGCCAAAAATGATCAGGGACTTACTCCGATCAACTGTGTTTTGCACCAACTTCGGGTTAGATGCCAATTCTTCCCTCACTTCTAGCCTAATGTTTGTTTTATCTTGGTTGCTGCAGTGTTTGACTTCCTTTACTGCTTCTTCTATTTTTTCCTTCTCCTTGGCCACTTGTGCATAAGTGAGTTGCATATCTTTCTTGCACTGTTCTATTCCCTGTGTAACTTCCTCCATCTGTGCTGACAAAAGCTGTTTCTCCTGTTGAATTTCCTTGCCTAACCTATTGTAGTCATTTATGTTTAAATTTACTTTAACTTCTTTCAAAGCTATTTTTAAGAGTTTATTTTCTTCTTCCATGGCTTTGCAATTTGTTTCCAATTGATTCTTATCCTTGCGCAAGTCTTTCACTAAACCCTCAAGACATAAAACTTTGCTATTCAAATGGTCATTACTTTCTTTCAATTTACTAATTATTTCTACATGAGAGTTCACTATAGTATCTAAATTTACCAACTTGTTATGTAGACTACTAATATCAATGCTTTCTTCATTGAATTCCTCAAAATCAAGCTCTGTTTTGTTTTTCCCCTTGCCAGTGGCCATCTTGAATGTTCTTCTCTGCACTGTAAACACTAGGGCAACTTTTTCTCATCCGATTTTTCACTTCCCTTAGCACTTTCCTGTTATCTCACCTATTTTTCAAGAGCACTATACCTTTATGTTCTCTGGGACACCACTCACTACCATCAACCTGTACTACAATACTTAGGATTGTTGAAATATGCTGGAGCTCCTCTGCTGCAAGTGTTGACCCTAGGGGTGTCACCTTTTGAATGTCTTTTGAAAACCTTTTTTGTGGTTTTCCTTATCTGCCATCGACCGGGGTCAGGCACCCAGAAAGGTAGGCATAACAAAACAAACCCCACGTGGTAAAAACTAAAACAAAAAAATGGAACAGAGAGGTAGAAACTCCCTACAATCCCAAGGAAACAAGCAAACAAGCAAACATCACACTTTACTGCCGCGCCGATCGTCCGCACAGCCCTCCACACCCCGAGAGGGGGAGGGGGGAGCCACGGACCTACCACGCCGGCTGCCTAGCTTCAGTTCGTAAGCTAATGTCGACTGGGATAAACGCTTCTCTGGCCTCAGTTTCCTAGGCGATGTTTGCCTTGTATGGTGTTCACTGCTGCCGAGTGTTGTGTTGTGTGGTGGCCAGGAGTACTTCATCAATGCCGGGGTTGCATGCACCTAGGGGATTCCTTCCCTAAGCGCCCTATGAGTACTGCCCCTGTGTAACAGGGTTATCTTCCCTGGGGTGTTCGGGAACCATTCCCGTAGAGGTTCTTGCTGCTCGGCATTTGCCTCGCCCTTGGGGCCAGCTGGGGCTTGGGGCCCTTGTTTGGCCCTGGGTAGGGATTGGTATTGTGCTGGTTAGGGCGTCAAGGTGTTGTGCGACCTGCTACCTAAGCGGCGACTGGTTCCTGTTGCCTCTGGAGACGGTGTACTTTTGCGGGGTTTTTCTTTTGTTTTTGTTTTCATTTGCCTGGTGGGGGTCTGCCTCGTGTGGCTATAGTTCCACTGGTTGTGTTTGGGGGTCCTCTGCTAGGCCCCTGTGATTGTACACATCGTAGGGGTTTTCAGTGTTATCCTCTACAACCCCATGTTATTTTTGGGTGTTTAACCGGTTAGCAACACCTTGCCCGGGCATCCCGTAGTTGTTACCCCTACGGGCCCTGGAAACCTGTCGTGGCTCGGTGGACCATTGTATGTGTCTTCCGGGTCCCAACCAGTCTTGTACGGGATCGTTGGTTGCTGTGCCCTTGTCTCAGGGTGACAGTCGCCACTTTTACCTCCGTCATGTTGCCTGTTGAGTCACTGACACCTTGACCCGGAATCTTGCGAGAGGGATTCTCTGCTTGTTTTCCAGTACTCTCCTGATGTTATTACTGTTCAGAGTACAGGCGGCATCCATGTTGCAAGCTAGGTTAGGTTACTGCAACACGCTAGGTTGGTTTCCCACTTGGATACCCCGACGCCGCCCCGTTTTGGTTTGGTGCTGTTCACCCCTTTCCCTCCCTGTTCCCGGCTCCGGACTGTGCGGATTTCGGGGTCGGGGCGGGGTTTAGTTGGGGCCAAGACTCAGGCGGTTTTCGGGGGCTGCCCCGTTCGGGTTGGGGGACAGAGGTTTTCGAGCCTGTTCCTCCTGCCAAGGCTTCTGGGTCTTACCAGCGGCTCTTTCTGGCTGCCTTTCCCATGGACTCTTCCTTTTCTTGAAGGGCGGAGGGCTTGGAGGACGGCTCTGCCCCAGGCTTCTGTTGCAGGTTCCCGGGGCTGTGGGGGATGCCTGCTAGCAGTTCTGGGGCGGTTTGCCCCTGCCTGGGTTTTCTGCTTTTGAGCGGAGTTTTTCGCCGATAGAATCTGCTTGCTTCCCACTTTTGCTGGCGTGTTTTCGTATCTTTAGTGTCGGTCACAACCCTCTGTTCTGGTGGCCATTTTCTTTTGCCGGTTTCCTGGAGTGGCCACCAGGGCGGCATTGCGGTTTGTTTACATGCTCCTGGCTGTTCGAGCAAGCTTCTGGGGCAAATTTTCACCTTTTTTCAGGGGTTTTATTCTCCTGTTGTCGTTTCTTTGCTTTTCTGGTGTTTTCAGCCCGTTCCTGTTCCTCTGGGAACGTTTGAGTGTTGCTTTTACACTGGGTTTTCCATTTGTCTGTTTTGGGTCTGGGCCCTTGGGTTTGGGCTCAGTGTCCTAGCTGTTATGCTTGCTCCCACACCTTGTCCCTTGGTTTTTGGTCTGTTTTGACCGTTTCCCTGGGGGTTCTGTCTGGGGGCTGTGCTTTGCCTTTCTGTGGTGTATCTCCGGCGGCAAATGTGGTGGTTTGGGCTCCCCCTGGTTCGATTCTGGGTTCTTTTGGGTTCTTTGGTTTCGTTCCGGAGGTTTCGTCCTCTTGGGGCCCCCTTTGTGGGATCAGGGGGCTTTGTTTCCTCGTGTGTGACTCGGTTCTGCCTTCTGGAGTTCCGGGGTCTTCCTGGCTTGCAGACTGATGTTTTGGGTTTTGGCACGTGTTGTGGTTGTGCTGGGACTTTGGGGTTTTGTTGTCGAGGTGGGCCTTTTGATGCAGTTTTGTGCCTTCTTCTCCTGGCCTGTGTGGTGCTCTCTGCCCACTGGTCGGCGGCTTGTAATTTTCTTTTCACGTGTATGTGTGTGTACACATGTACATGTGTACACTGTGTGTGTGCACATGTCTATATGCATACACACGGGTGTGTAACATACCTTGTATATATGTGTATATATGTGTGTGTACTTTTTTTTCGGAAGGGGCTATGTTCCCTTCTCTGTTGACGAGGCGCTGGGGGAGCAGCTTGCTCTGTTGACTCGCATGGTCCCGCAGTTAGTGGGCGCTTTTGGTTGTCTTCCGGCCTCTGGTGGCGGCGGTGGATGGCTTCTCCCCCTTTGGGGGGTTCAGGGCTGGCGGGATGGGCTTCTTCCCCTGCGCTTCGTCATGTCATCATAGTGGGTGCGTTAGACGTGGTCGATCTGCCCCATCCTTCTGGGGTTCCCGTTTGCTCTTTGCAGACATGGGCCTGTCGAATCTGCGGTTCTTCTGAACTACTTCAGTCTGCGCTCTGGATTCAATGCCCTCATTGGAGGACTGTTGTTTCCTGTCCGGCTTCTGTTGGGCCTGGGTGCCTGGATGGTGGCCATGGACCTCCAGGTCATTTCTTGGCACGTTCCTCTCCAGTTTTCCGGGACTGGCACAGTTGGTGGTGGGGCTTCAGGCTTGCCACTTTTGTTGCCTACCCTATTTTGTAATTTGCACTTGGTGTATTTTTGCATCTTTACCGGATCTTGGTGCCCTGTTTGAGTCTGCTTGGGTTTCGGTGTCTAGCCTACCTTGTTGACTGGCTGGTGTGAGCTCCCAGTCGGTCCGCTTGTCTGCTCGCCAGGGGTGTGGTTCTTTCCAGATCACCAGGTTTGGTTTCCTGGTGATCTGGAGGCCATTCCATCTATTTCCGTCCCGGGTTTTGACCTGGCTGGGCGTTGTTAAGGGCTCTTGGGCCGCTCCTTGTCTTTCCCTCCAGAAGTGTTGCTACGGCTGTGGTCCCGCCCTCGGCTGTTCATGAGGGGGTCCCGGGTTGCTCAGCAGGTGCTCGAGCAGTTGTGCAGGAGTCTGAACTTCAACGTGCTGGTCTGCCTGAGGGGTCGGGTTTGGCTTCGGCGTCTGTTTGGTTCCTTCGGAGACTCCCCTTCCGCCTCTCTTGCAATCGTTGGGTTTGTTCCTCCGGGGATCTTGTGTTGGTGCTGCGTCACCAGTTTCCTCTTTGGGGTTTTCGGAGTTCTGTGCCTTGGCACCTTCCCGAGCCTTCGCTCGATGTGTTCACGGACGGGTCATCACTCGGCTGGGGCTTTGTGACCAGTGCTCACCAGGTCGGCCGGGGATGTTGGGGTCTGTGCATCCGTCGAGCTCACAGCACGGTTCGGGAGTTCGTGGCTGTCTGGTCTGTCTGGTTTGCGCTTCGGAGAGTTTGGGTCACTCGGTGCTCTACCATTCAGCCCCATTTGGACTGTTCTCTGGCGGTTCTTTGTCGGAACTACAGAGTTTCTCTTAGGTGTTGACCTATGGGGTTGGTTCCTCAGAGTGGCTCGTTTGCTGGATTCTCGGGGTTTGGCTAACCGTGAGGCTCATGTCTGGGGGTGTGTCCTGCATCCTGGCGGACAGCTGTCTCAGTTTATTCCTCTGTTCACGGATTAGCAGTTGGCGCCGACTCGTTTTGTTGGCTCTGCCGGACGTATGGTCCATGGACATCTTCGAGTCGGCGTGGTCTAGGCGTCGCCCATTTTATGTGGTGGCCTTACCCGCCTGCAAGGTGTTCACGGTGGATGCTTTTCGGCAGGACTGGTCGAGGTGGGGGTACCTGTTTCTCTACTCCCGGTCCAGCTGTTATCTCGGGTTCTGGCTCAGTTGCAGCCCATTCCCACGAGAGCAGTCCTTATGGTTCCTTGGTGGCCAGCCCAGTTTTATTTTCAGACGCTGCTTGATGGGTGTCCGAACTCGGGGCATTTTCCCGCGGCTCCGCCTCTTTCGGCAGATCAGATCGGTCCTGTTCGTGACTGGTTTGGCCTTCTCCTCGGCTCTTCGTGTCTGGTATTTTGACGCGGGGTATCACCATCTCTGTGGTTATCAGGTGGCTTTGTTGACGGTGTCCCACCTGCGAGCTTCGTCTCGGTGACAGTATGACGTTCCTGGTGTTTCTATGCACATTTTCTTGCTCTTCAAAGGTTGTCTTCTCTTTCGCATCAGGTTGTCTTGTCCTTTCTTGGGTTTTCAGGACTACAGTTTTTTTATGTTTCCTACTGTCGCCTTGTTTTGTAATTACCTAATTACCTAAGTGTAGTTACCTAAGGTAATTAGGTAATTACAAAACGAGGCGACAGTAGGAAACATAAAATAACTGTAGTCCTGAAAAACCCAGCGCCGCAGGTTGTGCGGCGCTGGCAGAGCAGCTCTGGCTTGCGCTCGGGGTTAACGTCACATCTGCCTCGTTTCATACTCTTTCTCGTGTTTTGTTTCACCTCCGGCCTGTTCATGCGTCGCCTGAGCCGTCATGGTCCTTGATCAGGGTGCCTTCTTATCTTCTCCTCAGTTTGTGGTAGCCCCTTCGGTTCAGGTTTCTGCTCTTTGGTACTGGTGGTAGGTTTGTACATTTGCAGTTTTTCTCCGTCCATCTGGCGTCGGTCGAGACGGCTGTTTACCGGGGGGGTTCTTGGGTTATTGATGCTTGATTGGTTTGGCCGGGGGTGCGTCCTGTGTTGTCCGGTTGCGATTTTTGCCGTTACCAGCGTACCGTGTCTGGGGATGCGCTTTGGTTTGATCCGGTTCCCCTCGTTCCCTGTTTTCAGGGCTCGGGTCTCCCAGGTCGTCCGCAGAGTTTTTCAGTCGTCCAGCCTGCGGTCTGTCCTTGAGCCCATGCTGTTCGGACGTTTGCAGCTTTTGCTGCTGTGTTTGTGACACCTAGGGCTCATTTTGGGCGCAGGGATTTGAGGGTCACGCAGGTTCTTGGCCGCCCATTCTTTATGCACATCTGCTCCTGTGTGTTCTTGTTGCCTTGGGTCGCAGGTTGCAACCTGTTGTCTCGGCTTCGCGTTGCGGAGTTTGTGGTGGCCACCTCACGGGTTAGCCCTTTCTTTTCCTTCTCTTTGGGTATGAAGCTCCAGGGAGCCGTAGGGGCTCCCCACAGAAAACCAGCGTTGAGTGTAATGAAACGCCATTTTCTGGGTGAGCCCCGGAGGCTCGCTGGCAACCCTTTCGGGGTTGCCAACCGGTCGGCGTTTTTTTCGCGTTGGTTGACGGCTAGCTTCCGAACTAAAGCTAGGCAGCCAGCACGGTAGGTCTGGGTCTCCCCCCTCCCCCTCTCAGGGCGGGGAGGGCTGTGTGGATGATCGGCGCTTCAGTAAAGTGTGATGTTTGCTTGCTTGCTTGTTTCCTTGGGATTGTAGGGAGTTTCTACCTCTGTTCGTTTTTTTGTTTTAGTTTTTTACCATGTGGGGTTTGTTTTGTTATGCCTACCTTTCTGGGTGCCTGACCCCGGTCGATGGCAGATAAGGAAAACCCCAACCACAAGGGTGTTTTCCAGGGCCATTGCTCCCTGAAACCTCTCTGAAGGGGCCAGGTTCTGGCGCTGGTCCCTGGAAGGTCTGAACTCCTTAGCTAATGTCCCGGTCTAATATAACATACATTAGCCCAATAAGCTCCAGGGAACCTCCGGGGCTCACACAGAAAATGGCGGTGCATGAACAGGCCGGAGGTGAAACAAAGCACGAGAAAGCTCACGGAATAGGGCAGATGTGACGTTCATCCCGAATGCAAGCTGGAACGGCTCTGCCAGTGCCGCACGATATGAGGTGACAGTAATAAGCATCAAAGGATGGTCCTCAAAAAACAAAGAAAGAAAGGACATGACAACCCAATCCGAAAGAGAAGACAACCTATGAAGAGCAAGAAAATGGTGAAAAGAATGCCAGGAAACATCATACGGCTGCAGAGACAAAGCTCGCAGGTGGCACACCATTAACGAAGCCACCTGATCACCATAGAGATGGTGATATACCCACGTCAAACCAGGACCAGATGCGAAGAGCATTGGAGAAGGCCGAATCAGCCACGTACCGGACAGGTCCGACCTTGCGAAAGAGGCGTAGCCGCGGAAAAAGCCCCGGTTTCGGACACCGAGCAAGCAGCGCCTGAAACCAAGGCACGGCCAGCCACCAAGGGGCCACGAGGAATACTAATAAAAAGTCCCGTTTCAGGCTAATATAAAATGTCTAATGTATGCAGTGTCTAATATAAAATGCATAAGCCCAATAAGCTCCAGGGAGCCTCCGGGCTCACCCAGAAAATGGTATTTCAAGCTGTAGATAATGTAACGAATATTAACACGAACTTGGAAGACTTTGAAAGAGAAATTGACAATATGCCCATGCACTCAGCTCCTGGGCCTGACTCATGTAATTCAATATTCATTAAGAAATGTAAAGTACCAATAGCGCGAGCACTCAGCGTAATATGGAGAAAGAGCCTGGATACAGGGGAGATACCAGCAGCACTTAAATCTGCAGATATAGCTCGTTTGCACAAGGGGGGGGGGATTAAAGCCTTGGCAAAAAATTATAGGACAATTGCGCTAACATCATATACAATAAAAGTTTTTGAAAGAGTGATTAGGAATCAAATTTCTAGTTTATGGAAAATAATGAGCTACACAATCCAGAACAACATGGATTTAAAGTGGGCAGATCCTGTCTGTCACAGTTACTCAACCACTACGACAAAATCGCAGAAGCTCTAGAAGAAAAGCAAAATGCAGATGTTGTATACACAGACTTTGCAAAGGCATTCGACAAATGTGACCATGGGGTGATAGCACACAAAATGAGGTCAATGGAAATAACTGGTAAAGTAGGACCCTGGATACTCAATTTCCTGTCGAACAGAACACAAAGAGTAACAGTCAATCAAATAAAATCGAGTCCAAGCGCAGTTAAAAGCTCTGTACTTCAAGGTACAGTCCTTGCACCACTGCTGTTCCTTATTCTCATATCAGATATAGACAAAATTACACGTCACAGCTTCGTGTCATCCTCTGCAAATGACACAAAAATCAGCATGAAAATTACTTCTGCTGAAGACATTAAAAAATTACTAGCAGATATCAACAAAGTTTTCAATTGGGCAGCAGAAAATAATATAATGTTTAACAGTGATAAATTTCAGGTACTCAGGTATGACAAAAATGAGGATCTGAAACATAATACAGGGTACAAAACACAATCGAATCTGCCCATACTAGGAAAACAGCATGTAAAGGATTTGGGAATAATGATGTCCGACGATCTAACGTTATGGGAGCATAACCAAGCAAATATGGCGTCAGCCAGAAAAATGATAGGATGGATTACGAGAACTTTCAAATCCAGGGATCCCATCACAATGGTTGTACTCTTAAAGTCACTTGTGTTGTCCCGTCTCGAGTACTGCTCAGTACTCACTTCCCCCTTCAGAACAGGAGAGATTGCTGAAATAGAGGGAATACAGAGAACATATATGGCAAGCATAGACGAGATAAAACGCCTAAATTATTGGGATCGTCTCAAAGCTCTCCAAATGTTCTCTCTAGAAAGGAGACGAGAGAGATTCCAAATAATATATACATGGAAAATACTGGAGGGCCAGGTCCCAAATCTACACAGTAAAATAACAACGTACTGGAGTGAACGATATGGAAGAAAATGCAGGATTGAACCATTGAAGAGCAGAGGTGCCATAGGCACAATCAGAGAACACTGTATAAACATCAGAGGTCCACGGTTGTTCAACGTCCACCCAGCGACTATTAAGAAATATTGCCGGAACAAGCTTGGACATCTTCAAGAGAAAACTGGACGGTTTTCTAAGAGAAGTTCCAGATCAGCCGGGCTGTGGTGGATATGTGGACCTGCAGGCCGCTCCAAGCAACAGCCTGGTGGACCAAACTCTAACAAGTCGAATCTGGCCTCGGGCCGGGCTTGGGGAGTAGAAGAACTCCCAGAACCCCATCAAGCAGGTTTCTGGGTGGTATCCCCTCCTAGGCCCCCGTGAGTGGACATGTACAGGGGGTTCAGCTTTTAGCAGTTTTGATTCATAGACTTTGGTGTCGGTTCGCAGTACCCTTCCTGTGCTTACCCTTAGCGATATCAGTCTAAGGGCTCTGGGGAAACCCCCTGTGGGCACAAAGTGGTTGATGGATGCAACCCCCTGGGTTCCCTCTTGCCTTGTGCGAGTTTGAGGGTTGCCCTGTTCCCTTGTCTCAGGGATGACTCTCACTGTTTTCTGAGGGGAGCCCCCTATGGCTCCCCAGAGCTTACTAGGCTGATAGGCTAATGTCAGACTTTGGCATCAGTCATGTGTATGGAGCTCTTTGGCCCTACCGGGGACCACGAGCCAGAACCTGGCCCCCTCTAGAGAGGCATGGGGAGCAATGGCCTATAGAAATCCCCGTGTGGTTGCCCCGTGAAACCCCGTGTGATGAAATCCCCCGGCCGGCCGGCCAAGCGGACAGCACGCTGGACATGTGATCCTGTGGTCCCGGGTTCGATGCCGGGCGCCGGCAAGAAACGATGGGCAGAGTTTCTTTCATCCTATGCCCCTGTTACCTAGCAGTAAATAGGTACCTGGGAGTTAGTCAGCTGTCACGGGCTGCTTCCTGGGGGTGGAGGCCTGGTCAAGGACCAGGCCGCAGGGACATTAAAAAAAAGCCCCGAATTCAACTCAAGATAACTCAAGATAATGCCTCCAATATTCTACACATCTCGCTATGACTAGCTACAAAACTGATGTTATCACATTTGTCACAAAATCCCTAATATGAATCCAATTTAACAGGGTTATATTGTGAAATAATATAAGATAGTTTCATGATGCGTAGATGTAGGAAACAATGGCTGGGTGCTGTGTCTGTACCTCATGGTGGGAATATCATAACTGGCATTGTATTCACTGATATCTGAACGTTGTACATAGTCTTATCACAATCAGGATCATCTATGACACTGTCAAAGCAAAATAATTACAGTTACCTATTTTATTCATCACTGCTAAGCAGTGCTGTGTGCTGCGGCTGCATACACCAGCCTTGGTTGCTTTCTCAGTACTAAGGCTCTCACAACCAGCACAGATGCTGATGATTTTATTTGCAAGATGGAGTCCTGAGGCATGGGAAGTGAGCCCCTTGTACCTGCAGGAGCTTTGAATTGCTCCCTATTCCTAAATATGGGGTCTGTGCACCCCTGATTTGGCACCTTAAGGCGCTCTGCACAGTTCAATGGTTAATGTTCATGGGAACTATTCCTTCCTGCCCCCCATCGCAAATCCGTATCCTGATCTATTCCAAGTGTTATGTAGTTGTAATGGCTTGGTATGTAAGTTGTAATTCTCCTGATAGTTCCCTTCCCTTCATGTGCTCTCTCCTGCATGGCTTCCAAGATATTTTATTTGGATGCTCTTCGAGACAAGAGCAATAAAGGTCCCAGTGAATATCATGGGTCATGATAATTAGAACAGGTTGATATTCTGCAACAGTTGCAACAGAGATCTTTTTCTCATGATGGTGCTATAGAACAACTAAAGAAAAACTCTGTCCAATCCAGAATGACTACAGAAGGTTCATTCATGAACACTCAAGGTGTTTCCAAGCCCTACTTGCACCACAAGGACCATCATTTTCCCCCCTCCTTTTCCCTTGTAAAGAGACCCAGTTAGCAAACTTCCGGCACTAAACTCGTCACAGAATGGCATTGAGGGCCAGGCTCTGGTGAGCCTCGTGCAAAACTGGGGCCCAACCTTGACCTGGAAAATGTGACAAAGGGAAACACAAGTAACGACCGAAGCCTAGAAGCTGAACACCCACAGCGTGCCCCCCAGAAAGAAACATTTGTAATTTGTTTGAAGTTGATGTAGTAACCAAGGTACCCAGGTAGGTAGCTCAGGAAGACTATGAGAGACACAGCAGAAAGAGGCTGGGTCCCTTCGCTATTGTTTTTATCTCTAACCTTCTCACTTGCCTACTCTTGTCAACCAAACCCCTTTTCAGTACCTTCCTCACATAAGAGAAAACATTTCAATTATAGATAAAGATCTGCGGAGATACTTTAGACAATAATATTTGTATCTTTGATTCCTCAAGCAAGATACATCTGATGCATACTGTTGCTATGATCTCATAGCAACTTGGATTCATATTTGGATTCATTCTGTTTATGTTCAACTGAACTTAAACAAAAAAAATTAAATATTTTATTCATGTACATGTTTAAGTATTCAACCTTTACTTAATATTTTCTTTTCAGGTATTGACAGTTACAGAAAAACGTAACGATGACGGGTATATAAGTGTATCGGGTCAAGAGAATGCAGCCAAATCCAATCTCGTGAAACCTTCTGCACTTTCATCATGGGTTCATAGTTTGAATACTGGACCAACTACAAGTAACAGTGCAGTCTATGATCCCTACCATCGAAACCCTTTGTATTGTGGTGCTGAATACAGTCCTCTATGGGAACTTGCTTATCTTCAGGTTAGTAATTAGAGCTGACAGTTTAAAATGAAAATTGATGTGCTCCTCAGGGAGGGACCCCTTCATCATCCCCCCATAGTTATAGCATTAGAGCTCCTTTAGCCTTGGGAAACCACACTACACCTCAGAGACCCACATGACTACTGGAAGCCCACGCCAGAATTTGGCTCTCTACTAGGCAAGAAAAGCTTGAGGATCAATCATCCCAAAACTGAAAAACCCCTCAAAAAGTATAAGCTTTTCAAACCAACAATTGTTTGAAGGAAATTAGGACAGTATCCCTTAAGGAAATAAAACAAAGAATTCTTGACATGGAGTAAACACCATGGCTGAGATGTACCCAGCCATCACTAGACAACAGCCCAGTAACTGTTGGCTAATTTGGTGCTTCGGTTAAGCCTTGCAATTGTTTGCACTGTTTCATGTATTTTATGGATGCTTTCTCAGTGTGAATGATCAAAATGAATCCTTAGCTCTCTGTGCCTCTGTGAGAGCCAGATTGTGGCTCTGGAAGGCTAGTAGGACTCCTATGGCTGATGTGACTCATTTTTGGAAGCTATCTCAGTGAAATAGCTTGAAGGAGCCACTGGAACTCAATTAGAAAGAGGTCTTTCATTACATTCAAAGCTTTTCTGTGGGAGCCCCTACGGCTCCCTGGAGCTTATCGGGCTAATGTATGTTATGTTAGACCGGGACATTAGCTATGGAGTTCAGACCTACCAGGGACCAGTGCTAGAACCTTGCCCCTTCAGAGAGGTTTCAGGGAGCAATGGCCCTGGAAAACCCCATTATGGTTGGGGGTTTTCCTTATCTGCCATCGACCGGGGTCAGGCACCCAGAAAGGTAGGCGTATCAAAACAAACCCCACATGGTAAGAAACTACAACAAAAACCCGAACAGAGAGGTAGAAAACTCCCTACAATCCCAAGGAAACAATCAGTCAATTTACTGCTGCGCCGGCTGCCTTCAGTTCGTAAGCTAGTGTTAACCGGGATAGACGCTTCTCTGGCCTCAAATTCCTGGGCAGCGTTTGCCTCGTGTGGCGTTCTCTGCTGTCTTTGTGTGGTGTGCGGTGGCCAGGAGTACTTCATCAGTGCCGGGGCTGCATGCACTTAGGGGCTTCCTTCCCTAGGCGCCCTGTGAGTACTTCCCCTGCTTGTCAGGGTTATCATCCATGGGGCGTTCGGGAACCGCTCCTGTAGGGGTTCTTCCTGCTTAGCATTTGCTTCGCCCTTGGGGCCAGCTGGGGCTTGGGGTCCTTGTTTGGCCTTGGGTAGGGAGTGGTATTGTGCTGGTTAGGGCGTCAAGGTGTTGCGTGGCCTGCCACCTAAGCGGCGACCGGTTTCTGTTGCCTCTGGGGACGGTGTACTTTTGCGGGGTTTTTCTTTTTTGTTTTTGTTTGGTGGAGGTTCTGCCTCATGGGTCTATAGTCCCCCTGATATTGTTTTGGTGGTTCTCTGCTAGTGACCTCCGTGCTTGTACACGTCCCAGGGGTTTTCAGTGTTATCATCTACCCCTTGTTTTGTTTGGGTTTCTTAAGCAGTTAGCAACACCTTGCCCGGGCTTCCCGTAGTTGTTAACCTAAGGGCCCTGGAAACCCCTGTTGGGGTTTGGTGGACCCATGGATGCGTCTCCCGAGTTCCAGCCTGCCTTGTGCGGGTTTGAAGGTTGCAGTGTGCCCTTGTCTCAGGGTGACAGTCACCTGTTTTGCCTTCGTCATGCTGCCTGTTGGGTCAATGACACCTTTGACCCAGAGTCTTGCGAGTCATGTTCTCAGCTTGTGCTCCAGTTTTACTCTGAGGATTTTCCTGTTAAGGTACAGGCAGCATCAGCGTTGCATGTTAGGTTTAGGTTATTGCAACGCGCTAGGTTGGTTTCCCACCCGGATGCCCTGAGGCTGCCCCGTTTTGGTTTTAGGGACCCTGACTTGGGAGTGTTAATCGCTTTGGCTTTGGCTCCTGCCATGCCCCTGGTCCTTCCCCTGTGGTTATTCCTGCATCTTCCCCCATGTGTCTGGCTCCAAAATGTCTGAGGGCTTCGGCCTCGGCACAGGGTTTAGTTGATGAGACTCGGGCTGCCTCGGGGGCTGCCCCATCCGGGTCAGGGATGGAGGCATTTGAGCCGGTTCCTCCTGCCGAGGCTTCTGGGTCCCGCCAGCAGACCCCCTTCTTGTCTGCCTTTCCCTTGGACTCTGCCCTTTCTTCAGGGGTAGAGGGTTTGGAGGACGGCTCTGCCCCGGGTAGACAGCCCAGCCTGGGTTTCCGGTACTATTGGCTCGGTGCCCGAACCCGGGACATTTCCCGCGGCTCCACCTCTTTTCAGCAGGTCGGCCCAGTCCAGTACGGGGCTGGTTTGACCTCCTCTGCTCTTCGTGTCTGGTCTTTTTGACGCGGGTGTATCACCATTTCTATGTTGATCAGGTGACTTCGTTGATGGTGTCCCACCTGAGAGCTTCGTCTTGGCGACAGTATGAAGTTTCCTGGCGTTCTTTTCACCATTTTCTGGCTCTTCATAGGTTGTCTTTTCTTTCGGATCGGGTTCTTTTGTCCTTTCTTGGCTTTTTCAGGACCGTCATTTGATGATTTGATACTATCGCCTCGTATCGTAATTATCTAAGTATAATTACCTAAGTGTAGTTACAGGATGAAAGCTACGCGTGTGGTGTCCCATTTTCCCAGCACTCTTTGTCATATAACGCTTTAAAACTACTGACGGTCTTGGCCTCCACCACCACCTTCTCACCTAACTTGTTCCAACTGTCTACCACTCTTTTTGCGAAAGTGAATTTTCTTATATTTCTTCGGCATCTGTGTTTAGCTAGTTTAAATCTATGACCTCTTCTTCTTGAAGTGCCTGGTCTCAGGAAATCTTCCCTGTCGATTTTATCAATTCCTGTTACTATTTTGTACGTAGTGATCATATCACCTCTTTTTCTTCTGTCTTCTAGTTTTGGCATATTTAATGTCACTAACCTCTCCTCGTAGCTCTTGCCCTTCAGTTCTGGGAGCCACTTAGTAGCATGTCTTTGCACCTTTTCCAGTTTGTTGAAGTGCTTCTTAAGATATGGACACCACACAACTGCTGCATATTCTAGCTTTGGCCTAACAAAAGTCACGAACAATTTCTTTAGTATATCGCCATCCATGTATTTAAAAGTAATTCTGAAGTTAGAAAGCGTGGCATAGGCTCCTCGCACAATATTCTTTATGTGGTCCTCAGGTGATAGTTTTCTATCTAGAACCACCCCCTAGATCTCTTACTTTACCAGAATTCTTTAAAGATTTCTCACATAATATATAGGTTGTGTGGGGTCTATGTTCTCCTATTCCACATTCCATAACATGGTATTTATTAACATTAAATTCCATTTGCCAAGTGGTGCTCCATATACTTATTTTGTCCAGGCCTTCTTAAAGGGCATGACAATCATCTAAATTTCTTATCCTTCCTATTATCTTAGCATCATCAGCAAACATGTTCATATAATTCTGTATACCAACTGGTAGATCATTTATGTAGACAATAAACTTCACTGGTGCAAGAATTGAACCGTGTGGTACTCCACTTGTGACATTTCTCCAGTCCGATATATTGCCTCTGATTACTGCCCTCATTTTTCTATCAGTCAGAAAATTTTTCGTCCATGTTAGAAGCTTACCTGTCACCCCTACAATATTTTCCAGTTTCCAGAACAACCTCTTATGTGGAACTCTGTCGAAAGCCTTTTTTAGGTCCAGATAGTTGCAGTCAACCCAACCATCTCTTTCCTGTAATATCTCTGTGGCTCGATCATAGAAACCGAGTAAATTCGATACACAGGATCTTCCAGATCGAAAACCATACTATCTGTCTGATATTATATCATTTCTCTCTAGGTGTTCTACCCATTTAGTTTTAATTTTTTCCAATATTTTGACTATTACACTTGTCAATGATACAGGTCTATAATTAAGGGGGTCTTCCCTGCTTCCACTTTTGTAGACTGGAACTATGCTAGCCTTTTTCCACACATCAGCTACAACTCCTGTAAACAGAGATGCCTGAAAAATCAGTTGAAGTGGAATGCTTAGCTCAGGTGCACATTCTCTCAGAACCCATGGTGAGACTCCATCTGGACCAGCTGCTTTGTGCTTACTTAGCTCCTTGAGCATTTTTTCCACTTCGTCTCTAGACACCTCTATGTGCTCTATGATGTTCTCTGGAATTCTTATTTTGTCTGGTTCCCTGAAGATTTAATTTTGTACAAACACACTTTGGAACTTTTCATTTAATGTTTTGTGCGGTGCTGGTGGAGCTGCTCAAGCTAGCTTTCGGGGTGGACGTCACATCCGCCCCGTTTCGTAAGCTTTCCTGTGCTATGTTTTGCCTCCGGCCTGCTGATGCGCCCCCTGAGCCGTCCTGGTCCTTGGACAGGGTGCTCTCGTATCTTTCCTCTCCTCGGTTTGTGGTGGCCCCTTCGGTTCCGGATTGTTTTTTTAATTCTTTGTTTTTGTTGGCATTGGCCTCTGGGGGCCGGGTAGAGGAGCTTCATGCTCTCCTCCGGCGCAGGGGTTTCTGCTCTTTTGGTCCTGGGGGTAGGTTTGTCCGTTTGCAGCCTTCTCCATCTTTTCTGGCGAAGAACGAGACAGCTGCATTCCGGAGGGGTCCGTAGGTCATTGATGCTTGGTTGGTTCGGCCGGGGGTGCATCATGTGTTGTCCAGTTGCAGCTCTTCGCCGTTACCTGCGCGCTTCAGCCGGAGTGGCTGGGGATGCGCTTTGGGTTGATCCGGTTTCCCTCGTTCCCTGTTCCAGGGCTCGGGTCTCCCAGGTTGTCCGCAGGGTTATTAAGTCTAGCCAGCCTGCGGTCTATCCTCGCGCCCATGACGTTCGGAAGTTTGCAGCTTTGGCTGCCGTGTTTAGTAACATGTCTTGGGCACATATTCGGGTTCGTGGATTTTGGAAGTCGAACAGGGTCCTGGCCGCCCGTTATTTGGTGAACGTCCCTGCTCCTCGGCGTTCTTGTGTTGCTTTGGGTCGCAGGTTGCAACCAGTTGTCTTGACTTCGCGTCGAGTAGTTTGTGGCCGCCGCCTCCTGCTTAAGTCCCTTTTTTTTCCTTCTCTTTGGGTATGTAGCGTCAGGGAGCCGTAGGGGCTTCCCTCAAATAACCAGTGTTGAATGTAATGAAACGCCATTTTCTAGGTGAGCCCCGGAGGCACCCTGGCTACCCTCCCTCCCATCCGGTCGGCGGTTTTTTTTCGCATTGGTTGAAGCCTAGTTTCCGAACTGAAGGCAGCCGGCGTGGTGAGGTCCAGAGCCCCCCCTCCCTCTGCCGGGCAGGGGAGGGCTGCGCGGACGACCGGCGCGTCAGTAAACTGATTGTTTGATTGTTTCCTTGGGATTGTAGGGAGTTTCTACCTCTCTGTTAGTTTTTTTGTCGTAGTTTCTTAATATGTGGGGTTTGTTTTGTTATGCCTACCTTTCTGGGTGCCTAACCCCTGTCAATGGCAGAAAAGGAAAAACCCCAACCATAATGGGGTTTTCCAGGGCCTGAAACTAGCTACCTGAAACCTCTATGAAGGGGCCAAGTACTGGCGTTGGTCCCTGGTAGGTCTGAACTCCATAGCTAATATCCCGGTCTAACATAACATACATTAGCCCGATAAGCTCCAGGGAGCAACCGGGGCTCACCCAGAAAATGGCGTTTCATTTCTCAGTCACGTGTATGGAGTTCGGTGGGCCTACCGGGAACCACGAGCCAGAACCTGGCCCCCCCTCAAGAGGGGCAAGGGGAGCAATGGCCTGTAGAAACCCCTGTGTGATTGGAAGCATTCTATGTCTGCCATCAACCGGGTCAGGCACCCAGAAAAGTAACCGTCCCAAAACAAATCCCTATTCTGGTGAAATTATTGCTGCCACAAGCCGAACAAGTGGATAGAACTCCCCTAAAAGAAACAAGCAAACGATCATGACATCACACGTCGCCGTACTGCTGTCTGCGCAGCTCCCCCCTCCCCAGGAAGGGGTAGCCCCAGACCCATCACGCCGGCTATCTACCCATTAGTTCAGGCTGATGCTAGAGGCAGTGGTCGTGGGCTTCAGCTTTTTTCAGCCATGTATATAGCGTGTGGTGGCTGTCTTCCAGGGATGTGAGAGCCAGGAGTTATTCCACGGTACTTGGGCTGCATGCGCCTAAGGTTATCGTCCCTAGGTGCCCTGTAAGTACTGCCCTTGAGGCCACCTTGTACAAGTTCCTCAGGACCTGCTTCTGCTAGGCCATCTGACTGCTCGGTTTCGGCTGCCCTTTGGGTGTTTGGGGGTTGTCTTCCTTGTTTACCTTAGGGTAAGAGGCAGTTTGCACTGGTGGGGTGCAGGGTGCTGCGCAGCTAGTTGTCACCATTCACGGTGGCCGGCTCTGTTCCTTGGGGTGCGTTTTCCTCTTGCGAGGTTTTGTTTTTCTTTTTGTTTAGGGGCCTTGTGGGGGTCTGCCTTGCTTTGCCCTCATTGGGCCTGCCTGTGCTGTGTTCATTCAGTGGTGCCTCTTACTAGGTCCCCATGAGTGTACATGTCCCTGGGGTTCAGTTTTAGAGTTGTTTGGTTGTTTTGGGCGCCGGTTAGCAGTACCCTGCCTGGGCTTACCTGGGTGCAAGTCTTCTTAGAATAAGCGCTCAGGACCCTGGGAATCCCCTAGGGGGCGCATGGGTCCGATGGATGTGTCCCCGGAGCCCCCCTTTGCTTCATGCGAGTTTGAGGGTTGCTCAGTTCCCTTGACTCAGGGTGACCCTCACGGTTTTTGCATGCGTCAATCTTCCTGTTGGGTCGGCGACACTTTCGACCCTGAGTCCTGTGAGTACTACTGCTTGCTGGTGACTCAATTTACCCAGTCCACTGATGATCTAATGAGGGTACAGGCGGCGCAGGCATTGCATGCGCGTTTTAGGTTGTTGCAACGCGCTAGGTTGGTTGCTCACCCGGATGCCCCAAGGCTGCCCTGTTTTGCTTATAGGGACTCGGACTTGGGGTCACTTCGACCTTGGTTCAGTCCGCGCCCCCTCATTCTTCCCCTTCTGTAGTTCGGTCTGGGCCCCCTCCTCCCCCTGCTTCCGGCTCCGAAATGTCTGAGGGTTTTGGAGTCGGGGCAGGGTTTAGATGGTCTTGAGTCTCTGGCGGTCTTGGGGGATGCCTCTTCCGGTGTGGCGATGGAGGCCTTCGAGTCCGATCTCCCAGTTGAAGCCTTTGGGTCTAACCAGTGGGCCCCCTTCTGTTCGGCTTACTTGGCCGCATCGGCCTTTTCTTTAGGGGCCGGTGCTCAGGGGGACAACTCGGCCCCGGGTCCCGAGGATGAGGATCCTGGGGCTGGGGAGGGGCTGACTTGGGGGTGTAACGGTTCTATTGTTACGTAAAGTATGGTGACAACAATCACAGACACTAATAAAATATATATATTTGGTTGAGTATAGAGAAGTATGCAGGTGATACCTTGGCGAGCAATGGTGTGGGTTGAGTGCACTGAGAGTCGGTACAGTATCTCGCAAGTGTCTGTTCTAGACCACACTTGAAAGTAGAGTAGTTACTATTTGCTACTCTGCTCCTCATGTGCTTGGGCAACACCTCACCCTTCTCCAAAGGTTGGCAGGAATATTAACAGGAAGTAGGGAAAGGTTTGAGTTCCATAATTAGTACTAAGAAGAGCTTTGCTTCTCTCATTATTCTAATGCATTTGGAGTGATTATATTATTAGGATAAGCTACTCGCTACAGGGGCCTTGGCCCCCGCTTGACCCCTGCCTGGGTTTTTATACCCTCGGAGCGGGGCTTATTGTTACAAGGTGTGGGGTTCTCTCTTTCCCCCTCCTCGTACGACTTGGATTTGGTGTCTGCCCCTCCCCGGGTTCGGTTCTGTCTTTCCGGAGATTTTCGGCTTCCCGCATCCAACCTGCGCCACAGGGCGAGCGGCCCTTGCGGCTTACCTCCTGTGTGACCCGGATTAAGCCTCGGTGATGGATCCGTCGTCTGTCAGGTTTGGGACTTCGTTCCCTTTCTGGGTCCGTTACGAGGTTCCGGAGTCGTCCTGGCTGGCGGACTTGCCCGTCTTTGCTTTGGAAGCCTGGCATTCCTTCTGTCGTTCCTGCACGCTTGAGTGGAGCGAGGTTTCTCTTGTGGTTCAGGTTTTCCTGGGGGGCGACCTTGAGCGCCTCAATGAGTGCTTGTTTGCTACTGCCCTTTCCCGGGATGTTGGTGTTCTGAAGCTCTATGTGCAGGTTCCCTCCCTTTCGGCTGCGCATGTGGCTGAGGATTTGCGCGCCAGGGGCCTCTTGACTTCGGCCTTGTACTTCTTTTCCCTCCTGGAGTGTTCTTCAGACTGGCTTGGGGAGGACGTGGGGTCCCTCGGGGCCGTTCCACGGTCTGGTGCCTTGGGCTCAGCTGCCCACACGTTGGCTGCTTTGTTGAAGATGTTTGCGCCGATCTTGAGGGACGCGGTTGCCCAGTTTTACGCTTCCCGGCTCGCGTGTCGACAGGCGGTGCTTGCCTCCTCTCTGGAAGCAGCCTGGGCCCTGGCTCTTAGGTTGTCTTCCTTTTATCCGCTGCTTTTTGCTCTGGCGGCCGTGGCGCAGTATATTCAGGCTGCGTCGACCAGTTGCGGTCCGATGTTGAACTTGTTGGTTCTCCGGAGGTCCTGGGGGGATCCTTCGTGGAGGGGTCGTGCCAGGGCTCAGGGTTCCACTCGTCATGGTAGGCCACTAGTGCCAGGTTCGGGTTTGGCTCCACCTTCGGACCAGCCTTCGGCTGGTCGGCGCCGTGTTTGCCCTGTTTGAGGTTCTTTGTCTTGTAAGGGGCGCCGGCCCTTCTGCGGTTCGCTCCATTGACGGGGCGATGGGGGGGGGGGGAGGCTTGCGCTATTTGCTCACGCCTGGTCCCACGATTTGTGGGTGTTTGGGTCGTTTCCTTTGACCTGCGGTGGCATTGGGTGGCTCCTCCCCTTTCGGGGCGTTCAGGGCTGGCCGGGCAGGCTTTTCTCCTGCGCTCCGTCGAGTCATCTTGGAGTGGGTTTGCTTGGGCGTCGTCCCTCAGATGGGTTTCCCGCTTGTTTCCAGTGCCGAAACGGGACTGTGTGGACCTGCAGGCATTCTGGACTTTTCCCGTCTGAACCCCTGGGTTCATTGCCCCTCCTTTCGGATGACTATGCTGTCTCAAGTTCGGCTCCTGTTGGAGCCAGGTTCTTGGATGGTGTCCCTGGACCTCCGGGACGCTTATTGGCACTTCCCGATTCATCCGGGGCTCAGGGACTGGCTCGGGTTTGTTGTGGGGCGTCAAGATTACCACTTTCATTGTTTCCTGTTCGGGTTGAACCTGGCACCTCGCCTAGACCCCTGTTTGCTTGGTCCCTCAGTTGACCCTGTTTGCTTGGTTCCCTGTTCCAAGACTGACATTTCCCAGGTCATTCACAGTGTCACTAAATTTAGCCAGCCTGCAATACAATGATGTTTGCAGATATGCAGCTTTGGGCATGGTCTTCTCCAACATGTTTGGTGTTTTGGCATTCTAATAGGGATCTGGCAGCGTGGTATTTACTCAGTGTTCATGGTTCATTGAGTTTTAAGATACTAGTGCTCTCTAGGGGTGGAATATTGGTGTTCTCTAATGGCCCCATTCAGAACCGGAGAAATTGCTAACCTGGAGAGCAGGCATAGATCCTTTACCACTAGAATCCACTCTACAAGTCATCTTAATTATTGGGATCAATTAAAAGTTCTAAATCTGTATTCTCTAGAGTACAGGCGAGAGAGATACTTAATAATCTACACATGGAAGATATTAGAGGGACTGGTTCCAAATCTGAATACAGAAATAACATCACACAAGACCAGTAGGTATGGCAGGATGTGCAGAATACCCCGTTGAAAAGGAGAGGTGCAATAGGAACACTGAGAGAGAACCCTATCAACATTAAGGGCCGAATAGTTTTCAACACACTCCTGCTATACATCAAGAGCATGACTGGTCGGCCTCTCACAGTGTTCAAGAGAGAACTCGACAAACCCCTCCAAAGAATACCTGATTGGGCTGTGATTCATACGTCAGGCTGTGAGCAGCCACGTCCACCAGCCTGGTTGGCCAGACGACCAACCTGGAGGCCTGGTTGGAGACTGGACCATGGGGTCATTGATCCCTGGAAGCTACACAAGGTAGACATAAGGCAGGTAGGTAGTTCCTAGTTGGGCTGTCTCTCTGCCTGGGTTCTCTTCTTCTTCCTAGCCACCTTGTAAGTCCAGTTAGCTTCAGGGAGCCACCAGGGGTTTCCCTCACAAACCATGGGATTGAATGTAATGAAACGTGTCTTTCTGGTAGGGCCCCAGTGGCTTTCCAGTGGCTCCTTAATTACCTCTCTCTCCAGTTTTGTCTGTGTCTGTGGGCAGTTCATCAGCTCCAGAATTGGCTGGTAAGAGGAGCTGAATATGGGATGGAGCCAGGCCTCCTGGTGATGTCGATCCCTGTTCAAGCCTGCAATCTTACAACATTAATTATGCTAATGAATTTCGAACTAGTTTGAAATCCCTTGTTTTGTGAGAATATTTTGTAGAGTTGTCAGGCTGTTTTGAGTCTTGGTTTTCTGTGAATCTTCCAGTAGTCTGTAAAACTTTGTTGACTTGTTGACTTATTGTACTTTCCCGGTGGAGTTACAAATTGTCACATACTATTATACATCTAAATATTTCAGGCACACTACCACCCATCTGTATCACTGTTTGCCACCAAGCTCATCGCTGGGGAAAGTATTGATTACTCTGGAGATCCCCTACAAGACTTCACACTTATGCGATTCCTTGATAGATTTGTGTACAAAAATCCAAAGAAAATGGAAGGCCAAACGGATGGTAAGTGATTATAATTTAATTTGTAACATGCTGTGGAAGTTCTGTATTATGCTTCTAAATTGAATACTGGCCAAATTTATACTGTCATCAGTATCCTAAATATCCAATAACCTTTCAAAACCATTGTCAATATATAATATTCTTTTAGTAAGCTTATTTAAATATCTCCACTTAGTATATCTTAATCACTGTGCCTCGTCAACCAAGAAAACTCGGCCGGTGGGAAACTGCGCCAACTGAGAAAACACCTTTTGAATATTTTGTACCCATTCAAAATGCATGCACGGTAGGTTGGGTACGAAATAGACTCTCGGGACCTCCAGTGAGAGGCAGCCATCTTGGAAAAAATTCCCAGTATGTTCTGGTATTACTTGCATCCGACACAAAGGTCAGATCCATAGAAGATCCATAGATGAATCGTTTTCTAGCTTCAGTGATGATGCATCTGATACAAGTAGCAGAGATGAACAGTGTTAGCGGCTTCCATGGTGGTGTTTTCCATAGATATTTTCAAGAATATCTGAATCTCTTCCAGAATGACCGAAGCTTTTCCAGTGAGAGACCTTAGAAAGCGACCTTTTCAAGACTACCTTACAAATTGATCTTTTCCTATAATCTTTTTAAGATTACCCTATTCTTTACAAGCTTGGCTATATACCACCTACAGGTACTAAAGCAATGGCCTATAGAAACCCCCGTGTGGTTGGAAGCATTCTATATCTGCCATCGATCGGGTTAGGCACCCAGAAAAGTAAGCGTCCCAAAACCCCAATTCTGGTGAAAATTGCTACAATAAAATTAACAAGTGGATAGATCTCCCGAAACAGAAACGAGGAAACGAATATGATGTCACACTTCGCCACATTGCCGCGCCGCCATCTGCGCAGCTGCCCCACTTCCCAGGAGGGAAAAGGGGGAAGCCCCAAACTCCTGCGCCAGCCATCCACCTCTCAGTTCTGAGGCTGATGCTATAGGCTGCGGTCGTGTGCTCTGGCTCCAGTAGTTGTTTCAGCACTGTGCCTTGTGTGTGGTGACTGTCTTCTAGGCGGTGCATGAGCCAGGAGATATTCTTTAGTACTCGGGCTGCATGCGCCTAGGGCTTTCCCTAGGTGCCCAGTAAATACTGCCCTTGGGGCTTGGGGCCACCTTCCACAAGTTCCTTGAGTTCTGCCTCTGCTAGGGTGTTTACTGCTTTACTGGTTTTTGGCCGCCCTCTGTGTGATGGGATGTTTTGTCTATCTTGTTTGCCTTAGGGTAAGGGGCAGTTTACACTGGTATGGAGCGCAGGGTGCTGCTGATGCTATTCTTTGAATGGTGAAAACAAGCTGCGCAGTACTCGCCTAGTTGTGCTCAACCCCCGTAAGCACAACTAGGTGAGTACTGCGCAGCTTATTTTCACCATTTAAAGCAGCCGACTTTGTTCTGCCTGGGTATGCTGCCCTCTTGCGGGGTTTTATTTTTCCTTTTCCTTTTTCTGCCTGGTGGGGGGGGGCTGCCTTGGTTGCCCCCTGAGTGCAGTGTCTGGGTACTACATTACCATCAATTGTACCCTCTACTAGGTCCCCATGAGTGTACACGTTCCAGGGGTTCAGCTCTTTAGTGAGTCATTCGGTAGATTTGGGCGCTGGTTAGCAGTACCCTGTCTGGGCTTCCTGGAGCGTGAGTTTCGTCTCAGGACCCTGGGAATCCCCAAGGGGGCACATGGGTCCAATGGATGTGACCCCCGAGTCCCCTCTCACTTTGTGCGAGTTCGAGGGTTGCTCTGTCCCCTTGTCTCAGGGTGACTCTCGTTGTTTTTGCCTCCCTCACGCTGCCTGTTGGGTCAGCGATACCTTCAACCCGAAGTCCTGCAAGTTTTGTTGCTTGTTGGTGACTTGGTTACCCAGTATAGTGTGACGGGAAAGTGTAGGAGTGTAGATGTTCGGCAGTCCTCCTAATGGCTGGTGTCAATGCCTGTCACATTTACAAAATAAAAAAGAGACTGCTTGGCTGTTGTCTGTGGTAGAGTAAGGGAAGACACACAAAACACATAGTATGAACAATGAAACTTTAATTAACTGGAAAGCAAATTTAAAAACAAAGACAATCCCTTGGCTATGTACAGTGCAAACAAACAAGTCATAAAAATTAAGAACAGGGATAAATTACTCTAGGAATAATATAAAGACAAAATGACATAAGCAGGTGCTGAGAATATAGCGCTAGCTGGGAACCTCCACCAATAAACAGGACGTGTATCAGTTGGCTGTTCACAGCTTGAGAGCACAAGGATATTCTGACTTCAATGGCTGGTTCAAGCCCAGACATTGACTTAGGTAGAGGGCGCTGAGGTGCAGGTGTGCAGACGGCGGGTCACCAATCAGAAACAGGCAGGCTGGAATGGTAGTTTGCTGGTTAATGACGGGCGAGCCGGCATGGAGGGAGTGTGGAGTGGGGGTTTAGGGTACGTTTTGCCTCCTGGTCAAAACGTTTTGTGCTACTGCTAGACGTATCTTGAAGGTAGCATCTTGTCTTGTATATGTGTAAGTAACTTTATGTAGAGAAGAGCAGGCTCAATCTCTCTTGAAAGAGATTATCGTCACAGTAGTGATGACATTCTTCGGGTACAGGCAGTGCAAGTGTTGCATTTTAGATTTAGGTTGTTGCAACGCGATAGGTTGGTTGCTACACCGGATGCCCCGAGACTGCCCCGTTTTACTTATAAGGACCCAGACTTGGGGGGTGATGGTCGCTTCGGCCTTGGTTTCGTCCGCGCCTCCTTGGGTTACAAGGCGAGCGGTTTTCCTTTTCCCCCTCTTCGTACAAATTGGATTTGATGTCTGCCCCTCCCCGGGTTCGGTTCCATGTCCCTTTGAGTGCTTTGGTCCCGTCTTTCCGCGGGTTTTCGGCTTCCGGCATCCAACCTGGTGTGTTGTGTGCGGCCTTTGCAACATACCTCTTGCGTGACCCGGATTATGCCTCTGTCATGGCTCTGTCTTCGTTCAGGTTTGGGTCTTCGTTTCCCTACTGTATCTGGTATGAGGTTCCAGAGTCGTCCTGGCTGGCGAACTGTCCTGTTTTTTTATTTGGAGGCGTGGCATTCCTTCTGTCGTTCCCACATGCTTGAGTGGCATGAGACTTGACATTGGTCCAGGTTTTCCTGGGGGCCGAATTTGAGCACCTCAATGAGTGCTTGTTTGCTCCTGCCCTTCCTCGGGATGTAGGCATTGTGCAGTTCCATGTGCAGGTCCCTTCCCTTTCCGCTGCGCTGGTTGCTGAGGACTTGCGCGCTCATGGCATCTTGGCTTCGGTTTTGCACTTCTTTGCCCTCCTTCAGCTGTCTTCGGACTGGCTTGAGGAGGATATGGAGGCGCTTGGGGCTGTTCCTGGGTTCGGTGCCTTAAGCTCAGCGGCTCACTCATCGCTTGCCTTGTTGAAGTTGTTTGCGCCGATCCTTCGGGATGCGGTGTCGCTGTTTTATGCCTCCCGGCTCGCGTTTCAGCAGGCGGTGCTTGCTTCCTCCCTGGAATCTGTCTGGGCCCCTGGCTATTACGTTGTCTTCGCCCTTCAGCCCCCCCTGCTGTTTGCGGATTCTGCTGTGGCGCAGTATCTGCAAGCGTCTTCGGCTAGTTGTTTCCTCATGTCTGATTTGTTGGTTCTCTGGGGGCCCCTGGGGGGGGGGCCTTCCCGGAGGGGTCGTGCCAGGGCTTGGGGTTCCGCTCTTCGGGGTAAGTCACTGGGGCCGGCACCTCCTTTGGAACTGCCTTCCTCTCGTCAGCATGGTGTTCACTCTGTGTGAGGCTCGGGTTCTCATGAGGGGCGCTGGGCCTTTCGCGGTTCATCCCATTAACGGGGCGATGGGGGGGAGGATTGCTCTGTTCGCTCACGCCTGGTCTCACGATTTGTGGGCTTATCGGGTCGTCTCCGACGGTCTGCGGTGTCGTTGAGTGGCTCCTCCTCCTTCAGGGGGGGGGGGGGGCTCGGGACTGACAGGGCAGGCCTCTTTCCCTGCGCTCTGTCAGGTCATCTTGGAGTGGGTTCGCTTGGGTGTGGTCTAAACGACGACGTCCCTCAGATGGGTCTCCCACCTGTTTCCAGTCTCAGAACGGGACTGTTCGAACCTGAGGTTCATTCTGGACTTGTCTCGTCTTAACCCCTGGGTTCATTGCCTCTCCTTTTGGATGACTATGCTGTCCCAGGTCCGGCTTCTGTTGGAGCTGGGTGCTTGGATGGGAGCCAGTTGGCCGAGCGGACAGCACGCTGGACTTGTGATCCTGTGGTCCCGGGTTCGATCCCGGGCGCTGGCGAGAAACGATGGGCAGAGTGTCTTTCACCCTATGCCCCTGTTACCTAGCAGTAAAATAGGTACCTGGGTGTTGTCAACTGTCACGGGCTGTTTCCTGGGGGTGGAGGCCTGGTCGAGGACCGGGCCGCGGGGACACTAAAGCCCTGAAATCATCTCAAGATAGCCTCAAGATTGGATGGTGTCCCTGGACCTCTGGGAAGCGTATTTGCACGTCTTGAATCTTCCGGGGTTCAGGGACTGGCTCGGTTTTATTGTGGGGCATCAGTTACCACTTTCGTTGTCTCCCGTTTGGGTTGAATCTGGCACTTCGCGTTTTCACATTCCTTACACGAGTTGTGGTGGCCCATCTGCATCTTTTAGGTGTTCGATTGTTGGCCTACCTCGACGACTGGCTGGTCTGAGCTCCCAGCCGGTCTGCATGTTTGCTAGCCAGGGGTTTGGTTCTTTCCCAGCTCGCCGGGTTAGGGTTCTTGGTGAACAGGAGGAAGTCCTATCTGTTCCCCCTCCCAGGTTTGGACTTGGCTAGGTCTTGTTTGGGACTCTCAGACTGCTTCCTTGTCTCTCCCTCTGGGTTCTCTCCTTCACCTGCGGTCCCACCTTTGCCTGTTTCTGAGGGGCTCCTGGGTCACGAGGCTGTTGCTTGAGAGTTTGTGCGGGTGCCTGAACGTTGCCGTGATGGTTTACCCGCCGGGTAGGGTGTGGCTTCGTCGGCTGTTCTGGTTCCTTCAGGGACGGGCCTTCCGTTTCTCGTGATCGTTGGGTTCGTCCTCCGGGGGTTTTTCATTGGTTGCTGCGTTGCGTTGCTAGGGACGGTGGGGTCTGTCCATCCGTTGGGCTCACAACAGGGTCCGGGAGTTCGCGGTGGTGTGGATGTCGCTCCGGAGGGTTCGAGTCTCCGAGAGGGTGTCGCAGGTCGACGATCCGGCTCCATTAAGATTGCTCTCCGGCGGTTCATTGCCTGAACCGAGGGGGGTTTGGACACACTGTGGGGTTACCTGTACCTCTTCTCTCCGGTTCAGCTGTTGCTCCTGGTCCTGGCTCGCTTGGAGACTTACCAGGGAAGGGTTGTCCTTCTGGCTCCTTGGTGGCTGGCCTAGCCCTGGTTTCAGGCGCTGCTTGCTCAGTGTCCGAACCCGAGGGTCTTCCCGCGTCTCTGCCTCTTTCAGCAGATCGGGCTGATTCGGTAATCTCCTCGAGTCGTCGCGTATGGAGTTTTTGACTCGAGTTTATCATCACTTGTATGGTGCGCAGGTGGCTTCATTGTTGGTCTCCCACCTGCATGCTTTGTCTCGGCGGCAGTATGAAGTTTCCTGCTTGTCCTTCCGTTTTTTCCTATCCCTGCATAGGTGTTCTTCAGTCTCTGATAGGGTTGTTTTGTCCTTTCTCTTTCTTGATTGTTTCAGGACCATCATCTTATGCCGAATACTGTCGCCTCGTATCATGCGGCACTGGCGGAGCCGCTTCAGCTTGCTTTCGGTGTTGATGTTACTTCTGTTCCATTCCGCAAGCTGTCTCATGCGTTGTTTCACCGCCGGCCTGCTCATGCGCCGCCTGAGCCGTCCTGGTCCTTGGACCGGGTGCTCTCTTTTTCTCTCTTCTCCTCGATTTGTAGTGGCCCCCTTCCGTTTCGGATTGTTTTTCCAAGGCGCTTTTTCTGTTGGCATTGCCCTCTGGGAGTCGGGTCAGGAAGCTTCATGCTCTCCTCTAGTGCAGGGGTTTCTGCTCTTTTGGTCCTGGAAGTCGTTTTGTTCACTTGTAACCGTCTCCTTTTCTGGCAAAGAATATGACGGCTGCCTTCTGAAGGGGGCCTTTGGTTGTTGATACTTGGTTGGTCAGGCTGGGGGTGCATCATGTGTTATGTCCGGTTGCGGCTCTTCCCCGTTATTTGAGTGCTACGGCTTCGGTGGCCGGGGATGGGCTTTGGGTTGACCCGGTTTCCCTTCTTCCCTGTTCTCGGGCTCAGGTCTCAGCTCATCTGCAGGGTGTCTAGCCTCCCTGCGGTCTATCCCTGGGCTCACGACATTCGCAAGTTTGGTGCTTCGGCTGCCGTCTTTAGCAACATGTTTTGGGTTGACGTTCGAGCCCGGGGTTTTTGGAGGTCGAACAGGGTCCTGGCTGCTCGCTACCTGGTGAATGTCCCTGGGCCTCATACGGCCTGCGTTGCGTTGGGTCGGCGGTTGCAGCCAGTTGTCTCTACTTCACATTGAGGCTTGAGGACGGACCGCCTCCCGGGTAAGTCCCTATTTTCCTTATCTTTGGGGAGTTAGCTCCGTGGAGCCGAAGGGGTTTCCCCCCAGAAAACCAGCGTTGAATGTAATGAAACGCCATTTTCTGGGTGAGTCACGGAGGCTCCCTGGCATCCCTCCCTCCGGTCAGCGGTGGTTTTTCATGTGTTTTGACATCCAGCCTTAGAACTGGTGCTGGGTCACTGGCGCGTAGAGTCCGGGGCTCCCTCTATTCCCCTTCTGGGGAGGGTAAAGTTGTGCAGATGACGGCGCAGCATGACAGATGACATCATGTTCGTTTGCTAATTTTCGTTTGGGGAGTTCTTTACACTCGTTCGACTTTCGGTAGCAATAGTTTTACTAGAATAGGAGTTTGTTTTGGGGCGCCTACCTTTCTGGGTGCCAGTCCCGGTCGATGGTAGATATAGAATGTTCCCAACCACAGTGGGGGGGGGGGGGAACCTCTATAGGCTATTGCTTCTCGTGCCTCTCTAGAGGGGGGCCATGTTCTGGCTCGTGGTCCCCGGTAGGCAAGAACTCCATGCACATTGACTGATGCCAGAAATTATAGATATCCATTCAGCCTGGATAGCTCCAGGGAGCCTCTGCGACTCACTCAGAAAATGGCGTTTCATTACATTCAATGCTGGTTGAATGGGGGGGGGGGGGAGCCCCTACGGCTCCGTAGAGCTTATCGGGTTAATGTATGTTATATTAGACCGGGACATTAGCTAACGAGTTCAGACCTACCAGGGACCAGCGCCAGAACCTGGCCCCTTCAGAGAGGTTTCAGGGAGCAATGGCCCTGGAAAACCTTCTTGTGGTTGGGGTTTTCCTTATCTGCCATCGACTGGGATTAGGCACCCAGAAAGGTAGGCATAACAAAACAAACCCCACATGGTAAAAAACTAAAACAGAAAACCGAACAGAGGTAGAAACTCCCTACAATCCCAAAGAAACAAGCATACATCACACTTTACTACCGCGCCGATCGTCCACGCAGCCCTCCTCACCCACGAGAGGGGGAGGGGGGAGCCCCAGAAATCACCACGCTGGCTGCCTAGCATTCAGTTCTTAAGTTAATGTCAACCGGGACAGACGCTTCTCTGGCCTCAGTTTCCTAGGCGGTGTTTGCCTTTCGTGGCGTTCACTGCCGTGTGTTATGTGGTGCGGTGACCAGGTGTTCCTCATCAGTACTGGGGCTGCATGAGCTTAGGGGCTTTCTTCCCTAAGCGCCCTGTGAGTACTGCCCCTGTGTGACAGGGTTATTTTCCCTGGGGCATTCGGGAACCATTCCCGTAGAGGTTCTTGCTGCTCAGCATTTGCCTCGCTCTTGGGGCCAGCTGGGGCTTGGGTCACTTGTTTGGCCCTGGGTAGGGACTGGTATTGTGCTGGTTAAAGAGTCAAGGTGTTGCGCGACCTGCCACCTACGCGGCGACCGGTTCCTGTTGCCTCTGGTGACGGTGTACTTTTGCGAGGTTTTTCTTTTGTTTTTATTTTCATTTGCCTGGTGGGGGTCTGCCTAGTGTGGCTATAGTTCCACTGGTAGTGTTTGGTGGCCCTCTGCTAGGGCCCCGTGATTGTACACATCGCAGGAGTTTTCAGTGTTGCATCTACCCCTTGTTATTTTTGGGTTTCAACCGGTCAGCAACACCTTGCCCGGGCTTTCCGTAGTTGTTACCCCTACGGGCCCTGGAAAATCCTGTCGGGACTCAGTGGACCATTGAATTTGTCTTCCAGGGTCCATCCCGTTTTGTGCGGGTTCGTTGGTTGCTGTACCCTTGTCTAAGGTTGACAGTCGTAACTTTTCCTCCGTCATGTTGCCTGTTGGGTCACTGACACCGTGACCTGGAGTCTTGCGAGTTGTGTTCTCTACTTGTTCTCCGGTACTCTCCTGATGGTATTACTGTTGAGAGTACAGGTGGCATCTGTGTTGCAAGCTTGGTTTAGGTGGCTGCAGCGCGTTAGACTGGTTTTCCACCCGGATGCCCCAGGGCTGCCCCGTTTTGGTTAGGTGCTGTTCGCCCCTTCCCTCCCTGTTTCTCACTCCTGACCGTCTGTGGGTTTTGGGGGTCGGGGCGGGGTTTAGTTGGTTTCGAGAGACTGGCGACTTCAGGGGGCTGTCCTGTTCGGGTTGGGGATGAAGGTTTTCGAGCCTGTTCCTCCTGCCAAGGCTTCTGGGTCTTACCAGCGGCCCTTTCTTCCTGCCTTTTCCCTGCACTCTTCCTTTTCTTTAAGGGCAGAGGGCATGGAGGACGGCTCTACCATGGGGCCTCTGTTGCGGGTTCCCGTGGCTGTGGGGGATACCCGCTTGCAGTTCTGGAACTGTTTGCCCCTGCCTGGGCCTTCTGCTTCTGGGCGAGGTTTTTCGTCCCTCTAGGCTGCTTCCTTTCCACATTTTCTGGCATGTTTTGGCTCTATTGCGTCGGTAACGGCTCCTTTGTTTTGGTAGCCATTTTCTTTTCTGCAGATAACTCCCCACTTGGCCACCGGCGGCACTGGCATTTTTGTTTACATGCGTCTGGGTGTGCGAGCTGGCATTTTTGGGTAAGTTTTCACTTCCTTTCAAGGGTTTTATCCTCCTGTTGCTGTTTCTTTGTTTTTCTGGGGTGTTCTGACGGTCTTCTGTTCCTCTGGGAACGCTTGGATATTGGATTTTACACCGTTCTTTGTGTTTTATTTCTGTTTTGGGTCTGGGTCCTGGGGTTTGGGCTCAGTGTTCCTGTCTGTTTACGCTGACTCCCCACACCTTGTCCCTCAGTTTTCGGTCAGTTTTGGCCGTTTCCCTGGGGGTTCTGTCTGGTTGCTGTGCTTTGCTCTTCTGTGGTGCAATTCCGCCGGCAAATGTGTTCGGGGCCTGAGGCCCCCCACGTCAGCCCCACCCCAGCCCCGGGAACCCACCTGGCAGGCCCCGGGGCCGAGCTGTCCCCCCAAAGCTCCTGCCTCAAGAAAAAACCGGGGCAGCCGTGAAAAGCACTAAGGAAGGGAGCCCACTGGCAGACACTTACAACACGGCTGGAGTAAACAGGCTCGAATGCCCCCGTCGCTACCCTGGAAGGGGAAGTCCCCGAGGCCAACCGAGTCTCAAAACCACGGAAGCCCCGCCCCAACCCCGAACCCACAGACGGTAAAGACCTGGATGTAGGGAGGAAGGTGGGTGGGGGGACCCGACAAGACCACCAACAAAAACGGGGCAGCCTCGGGGCTTCCGGGAAGCAAACAACTAACGCGTTGCCATTGAAACCCAATGTGCAATGCCCGTGCAGCCTGCACCCACATAGTCAGTATAAGACTGGGTAACCGAGTCACAAACAAGCAACAAAACTTGCAGGACCCCGGGCCGAAGGTGTCACTGACCCCACAGGCTGCAGATGGAGGCAAAACCGTGAGTCACCCTGAGACAAAGGGACAGAGCAACCCATGAATTCGCACAAAGCGAGGGGGGGGGGGGACTCAGGGGCCACATCTATCGGGCCCACGCCATCCCTAGGGGTTTCCCAAGGTCCCAAGCGTTTACTATGAGAGGACTCACGCTCAGGTAATCCCAGGCAGGGTACTGCTAACCAGCACCCATGGCTACCAAACAACATTCTTAAGAGCTGAACTCCTGGGATGCGTACACTCAAGGGGACCTAGCAGGGGAAACCACCGGAAGAAGGAAGAAAACTCGGCACAAAGAGGGAAAGAACAAAAGGCAAAGCCCCCACCAGGTAGACAAAGAAAAAGAAAAAGAAAGCCCCGCAAGAATACAGCGTACCCAAGCGGAACAGAGCCGGCCGCTATGATTGGTGAAAACAAGCTGCGCAGCACCCTGCGCCCCGCCTGTGCAAACTGCCCCTTACCCTAAGGCGAACAAGGGAGACAGAACCCCCTATCACACAAAGGGCGGCCGAAAACCGAGCAGCAAACGGCCTAGCAGAAGCAGGACCCAAGGAACTTGTGGAAGGTACAGGACACCTAGGGAAGGGAACCCTAGGCGCATGCAGTTCGAGTACTGGAGACTCACTCCCAGCTCACGCACCACCTAGAAGACAGACACCACACTCTAGGTACAGTGCTGAAACAACCACTGGAGCTGGAGCACACAACTGGTGCCATTAGCATCAGCCGAAGAAATGGGGTGTGGATCGCCTGCGTGGTAGGTCTGGGGCTACCCCTTCCCCCTCCCGGGGAGGGGGGAGCTGCGCAGACAGCGGCGCGATGATGGGTGACGTCATACTAGTTTGCTCGTTTTTGTTTGGGAGTTCTATCCACTAGTTCAGTTTTTTGGTTGCAATTTTCACCAGAATAGGAGTTTGTTTTGGGAAGCCTGCCTTTCTGGGTGCCTAACCCGGTCGATGGCAGACATAGAATGCTTCCAACCACACGGGGGTTTCTATAGGCCATTGCTCCCCTTGCCTCTCTTGAGGGGGCCAGGTTCTGGCTCGTGGTCCCTGGTAGGCCGTAAGAACTCCGTACACATGACTGATGCCAAAGTCTGACATTAGCATATCACCCTGGTAAGCTCCGGGGAGCCGTAGGGGCTCCCCCAGAAAACCCCATACCGCTGCCAAGACGAAGCATGCAGATGGGACACCATCAATGAAGCCACCTGAACACCAACAGATGGTGAGAGACTTGAGGCAGAAACTGAACCAGCCTCGCCACGGACTTGACCGAGCATGGGAAGAAGCGGAGCCACGGAAAAACTGCGGGTGCGAACACCGAGCAAGCAGAGCTGGAAACCCAAGCCGGCAAGAAATCAGATGGAACGTCTGCCGTATAGAAAACTTCCCAATGCTAGCGAGCTCGTCAGGTGATCGAAGACGCTGTGGCGAGCTGGGGCGCTGACGATCGATGCAAGACTCGTGAGAAATGACTTTGTGAGATCAGGAATGTGCCAACTGGCATGTTAAGCCAGGAAACCAGGAATCCAAACCCGGCAAGCTGGGAAAGAACCAACCCAGGCAAGCAGACTCGCCCTGTCTGGGAGAACCCCCCCCCCCCCCCCCCCCCCACCCAGGACCCCTGAAGGACTAACAAGTCCGACAACGGATGACAACAAGAAACCGCTAGCAGAAAAACATCGAACTGCAGACGCTGCAAACAGCAAAGACAAAATTGCGATGAAAAGCGAAGAGCCAGAGCCGAGGTCGAGGCCAACTTTCTAAGTACTGAACCTCCGGGACGTGTACACTCACGGGGACCTAGCACGGAGTACCACCAGAAAGACAGAAGTTCACAATAAACAGAAAGAGGGTAACGAAGCAAAGGCAGACCTTCCCACCAGGCAGAGAACATAAACAAAAATAAAACCATGCAAGAGGACAACATACTCAGGTGGAACAGAACCGGCTGCTATGATATGTGAAAACTAGCTGCGCAATACCCTGCGCCCCTACCAGTGCAAACTGCCTCTTACCCAAAGGCAAAAAAGGGAGCCAGATCACCCCAGCACACAAAGGGCAGCAGAAAGCCGAGCAGCAAACGATCAAACAGGTAGAACCCAAGGAACTTGGGGAAGGTGGCCCAGAGCCCCAAGGGCAGTACTTACTAGGCACCTAGGGAAGGTAACCTTAGGTGTATGCAGCCTGAGTACTGAAGAAGGACTCCTGGCTCGCACACCCCCTTTGAGAGAGCCACTACACCACAAGGGCACAGAGCTGGAGACAAAAACCGGAGCCAGAACACACAACCTCTGCCTAGCACATCAGCCTCAAAACTGGAGTTTTGGGTAGCCAGCACGAGGGGTCCGGGGCTTCCCCTTCCCCTTCCCCCTCCCGGGGATGGGGGATCTGCGCAGATGGCGACGTAGTGGCGTCATGCTCGTTAGCTCGTTTTTGTTTGGGGAGTTCTGTCCACTGGTTCAGCTCTCGGTAGCAATTTCTTAAACAGAATAGGGGTTTGTTTTGGGATGCTTACCTTTCTGGGTGCCTGACCCAGTCGATGGCAGACATAGAATGCTTCCAACCACATGGGGTTCCTATGGGCCACTGCTCCTCGGTAGACAAGAACTCCATGCACTTCGACTGATGCCAGAAAGCTAATACAGTAGTTACCTATCAGCCTGGATAGCTCCAGGGAGCCGACGAGGTTCCCCCAGAAAATTAATTCTTATATATCACACCATGGGTCCCAAGAAAGCAGGTGGTAAGGTTCAGTCTATGAAAACAAATGTGAGGATGATGATACAGAAAACACAAGAGATCTTTCAAAGTGAGACAATGTGATGTCAGACAAGTGTTAAAACATATGGAAAAACAAGTGTCTATAGATAGAGATTCTTAGTATGACAAGCAAGCAGTGAGCCACAACCAGGTCCTAGTGGTATGCCTGCAAAACGTGCGTACTTACGCGTAATAATTTTAAACTAGCTAAACACAGATGCCAAAGAAATATAAGAAAATTCACTTTCACAAACAGAGTGGTAGGCGGTTGGAACAAGTTAGGTGAGAAGGTGGTAGAGGCCAAGACCGTCAGTAGTTTCAAAGCGTTATATGACAAAGAGTGCTGGGAAGACGGGACACCACGAGCGTAGATTTCATCCTGTAACTACACTTAGGTAATAATTTTGTGCGTGCACGAGTGTGCGTGTGTGTAATTACCTAAGTGTAGTTACAGGATGAGAGCTACTCTCGTGGTGTCCCGTCTTCCCAACACTCTTTGTCATATAATGCTTTGAAACTACTGACGGTCTTGGCCTCTACCACCTTCTCACCTAACTTGTTCCAACCGTCTACCACTCTGTTTGTGAAAGTGAATTTTCTTATATTTCTTTGGCATCTGTGTTTAGCTAGTTTAAATCTATGACCTCTTGTTCTTAAAGTTCTTGGTCTCAGGAAATCTTCCGTATCGATTTTATCAATTCCTGTTACTATTTTGTATGTAGTGATCATATCGCCTCTTTTTCTTCTGTCTTCTAGTTTTGGCATATTTAATGCCTCTAACCTCTCCTCGTAGCTTTTGCCCTTCAGTTCTCGGAGCCACTTAGTAGCTTGTCTTTGCATCTTTTCCAGTTTGTTGATGTGCTTCTTAAGATATGGGCACCACACAACCGCTGCACATTCTAGCTTTGGCCTAACAAAAGTCGTGAACAATTTCTTTAGTATATCGCCATCAATGTATTTAAAAGCAATTTTGAAGTTTGAAAGCGTGGCATAGGCTCCTTGAACAATATTCTTTATGTGGTCCTCAGGTGATAGTTTCCTATCTAGAACCACCCCTAGATCTCTTTCTTTATCACTTTTGGCGATCACACAGGGTCTTGCCTGCTTGTTACCTTGTGAATGTCCCTGGGCCTGGTCGGGCCTGTGTTGCTTTGGGTCGGCGGTTACAGCCAGTTGTCTCGACTTCGAGTTGAGGAGTGAGCAGCAACCACCTCCCGGGTAAGTCCCTAAGTTTTCCTCTGAGGGTAGTTAACTCCGGGGAGCCGAAGGGGCTTCCCCCATAAAACCAGCGTTGAATGTAATGAAACGCCATCTACTAGGTGGGACCCGGAAGCTCCCCGGAATCCCTCCCTCCCTCCGGTTGGCAGTTTTTCACGTGTTTTGACATCCAGCCTAAGAACTGATGGTGGATAGCCAGCGTGAGGTGTCTGGGGCTCCCCCTTTCCCCACCAGGGGAGGTGGGGAGCTGCGCAGACAGCGGCGCGGCGACGTGTGATGTCATGATCGTTTGCTCATTTCTTTTAGGGACGTTCTATCCACTTGTTTGGCTTTTGGTAGCAATATTTTCACTAAAATAGGGGTTTGTTTTGGGATGCTTACCTTTCTGGATGCCTGACCCAATCGATGACAGACATAGAATGCTTCCAACCACACGGGGGTTTCTATAGGCCATTGCTTCCCTTTCCTCTTCTGAGGGGGCCAGGTTCTGGCTCGTGGTCCCCGGTAGGCCCAAAGAACTCCATACACATGACTGATGCCAAAGTCTGACATTAGCATATCAGCCTAGTAAGCTCCAGGGAGCCTCCAGGTTTCACTCAGAAAATGGCGTTTCATTACATTCAACGTTGGTTTTTTGCGTGTTTTGATATCCAGCCCCAGAACTGGGGTCTTGAGTAGCAAGGGGTCTGGGGCTCCCCATTTTCCCTCCTGGGGAGGGGGGACCTTCGCACAAAAAAAACGAGGAAGAGGAGCCACAACAAACCGAGGAGGAGGGACCACAATAAACAAAGGAGAAGAAAGAAACGAGAGCACCTAGTCCAAAGACCAGGACGGCTCAGGAGGCGCACGAGCAGGCACCTCCTGAGGTGAAACAATGCCCGAGACAGCTTGCGGAATGGGGGCAGAAGTAACATCATCACCGAAAGCAAGCTGAAGCAGCTTGGCCAGCGCTGCACAATACGAGGTGACAGTATTGGGCATAAGATGACGGTCCTGGAACAACCAAGAGAGAGAGAGAGAACAAAACAACCCTATCAGACTATCAGAGACCGAAGAATACCTACGCAGTGATAGGAAGAGCCAGACGGATCGCTAGGTACCTTCATACTGTCACTGAGACGAAGCACGCAGGAGGGAGACTAACAGCGAAGCCACCTGCACACAATACAAGTGATGATAAACTCGAGTCAAAAACTCAAGACTCGAGGAGAAGACCGAACCAGCCTCGTACCAGACTGGACCGTTCTGCTGAAAGAGGCGGAGCCGCAGGAAGACCCTCGGGTTCAGACACTGAGCAAGCAGCGCCTGAAACCAAGGCCGGGCTGCCCACCTAGGAGCCAAAAGGACAACTCTTCCTTGGTAAGTCTCCAAGTGAGCCAGGACCTGGAGCAACAGCTGAACCAAGGGAAAGAGTTACAGGTAACCCCACCTTGCCCGGTCCAGCCGAAAGGCATCGACCCTGACAGCCTCGCAGTTGGGGAAGGGCTCCACCTCAATCATGCTGACGCGAAGAGATCCACTTCCAGAGTCTCGAACGGGCTCACGCACCACCTGAAAGAGACAGCCCACACTACAAGGCACAGAATTGAAACAAAAGCTGTAGCAGAGGCATGACCGCACCAGACTCCCATCCGCCAAGAACTGTTGATTGGACAAATCCACATGGGCCGTGACGAGGATTCGAACCTGCGTCCGAGAGCATTCCAGACGCTGCCTTATCCCTTCCACTGCTCAGGGGTCCTGAGGCAGTGGAAGGACCTTACACCCCTGTGTGCAAGAAAAAAAAAATTATAAAAAATTATTTTGTCTTCTTAAAATGTTAATTTGTGTTCCCTGAGCACGGGAAAAATTCAAAAATATCGTAGGTGACATATTTTGGGCGCAATTGACCGAGGAAGTCTGGCAAAAAGTGGGCGTTGACAGAGCGGTCGTCAGAGCCGGTCAGCGTCACCCGCGCTGACAGGTGGGAGTTGCCACAAAGATATTATCACTTAATTATTTCTATGTCTCTGATTGATTTTTTTTTAGTTTTTTTGCAGTAATATTATTCAATAGTGTGTATTGTAATATATTTATATAATAAAAGTGGTGAATAATCACTATACTCAAAAGTATGGTGTGCATATTAGTGTTTCAATTATTATGTTTATAAAACAATAAACAAATAGTTTTGCTGCTATTACACTCTATACACAGGTTATATATAAGTATCTGCATGTTTCTTTTACCTTAATGAACCACTAATTTGGTATTGAGAGTCAAAAAGCAACGAAGAGTTACCGCCACACACCAGCAACCACTCATTGCCACTCTCTCAACAACGCCTCACTCGCCCACTTTTTCCTCCCACTATCCTGTTTTATATTTTATTCACAATATACAGATGTTATATATAAGAATCTACATGTTTTGTTCACCACAACTGTACAACTAAGCTGTTATAGGTAGTTCAGGCACTAAGAGTCGTCGCTATACACACAGTCAGCTGGCGGATGCTTCACTCATTCAAGGCCAAACGCACTAAACTTTCTTCCCCGACAATACCGTTTGTGGTGTTATTACACTATATACACATATTATATATAAGTATCTACATGTATGCACCGTAACTGTATACTTAAGCTTGTAGAGTGCCCAAAGAGCATAGTGGCCACCCTCTGCACAGCTAGACAAATCATGCAGACGACGTCACCTTCGTCACCCAAATGGCTCTTCCCAGCATAATCCTTTTGCTGTTATCACACTAATACACACATTATATATAAGTATCTTCATTTGTGTTCACCATAGAGAACCACTGAGCTGGTATGGTGAATGCAGACAATAACAGGTGACCACACAGTCAGTAAACGATGCAATCATCTTCCGTCCCTCAGCATCACTCCTCCCACAGCGCTAATTATTACAACAATCCTGCTATTATCACAACCCTGGTTATTTATATCACAGTCAAGGGTCATCTGTAATATTGTTATCACTAAATAATAGCAATTATATATTTATTTTGACATTTTTTGGCGATGCTGTGGTCACAAGCTGAACAGCAATGCTGTTCGCTCATGCTGCATGCGCCAGCCTTGGTTGCTCCAACAGTACTGTGCCTCTCACACCTGAGAATATTGCCCTCGATTTTTTTTTAAATGGCGTCTGTTTACAAGAGCCCTGAGGAAGCTACTGTGAACCCCGTGAAGCTGCGGGCCATTTGAATCGTGCCTGGCACCTTATGGCGTATATGTATGCCATGCGCACAGTGGGACATGTTACTCATGGCGTATATATACGCCATGCACAGTTTAAGGGTTAATCGACTGAGCTACGACATGGTCAAAAGGAGTTGAAACCGAAGTTCTACTGAACTTACTGGATCCTGCAGCCTCTCAGAGGCACAAACTAGGGTTTTGCACTACTCCCCCCATGCACTCGAGCTATGTCAACAGACCGTTCTCCCTCTTCACCCTTACTTCATTACACACAAATCACAATTGCGTGACGAGGATTCGAACCTGCATCCGAGAGCATCCCAGACGCTGCCTTAATCGGAGCTGCGACGTGGTCAAAAGGAGTTGAAACCGAAGTTCTACTGAACTTACTGGATCCTGCAGCCTCCTCGTCACGGCCCTTGTGGATTTGTTCATTTGATGCATCATGCAATTGTGATTTCTGTGTGTAACTGTAGGTTGGGTCGCCAGCTTGGACGACGGCGCGTCAATATGATGACGTCATGCTCGTTTGCTAATTTTCGTTCGGGGAGTTCTGTCCACTCGTTTGGCTTTCAGTAGCAATATTTTCACCAGAATAGGGGTTTGTTTCGGGCGCCTGTCTTTCTGGGTGCCTATCCCGGTCGACGGCAGACATAGAATGCTCCCAACCACAGGGGGGGGGGGTGTTTCTATTGGCCATTGCTCCCCGTGCCTCTCTGAGGGGGCCAGGTTCTGGCTCGTGGTCCCCAGTAGGCAAGAACTCCATGCACTTGACTGATGCCAGAAAACTAAACACATCCATTCAGCCTGGATAACTCCAGGGAGCTTCGGGGACTCTCCCAGAAAATGGTGTTTCATTACATTCGACGCTGGTATTTTACTCATGGGTGGACATGCATGTATGTCCATAGCTGCACTTTGTAGGTTAATAAAAAAGATTATTATATTTGTAACATCTGGAGGAAAGCTTTTGCTTACCAAAGTCAAACTGTCAATTATGTAGGAGGCTTCCCTTTGTTCTTGGATCATAAGCCCCCAAGGTGGCAGATTTTAGAACTTTTAACACATTGTCGGGAAATGAAAAAGACATTAGCCAATGCTTTTGAGATGATAATCAAACTTCATGTAACATTGTAGCATGAAACACTGTTATTTGAGCTGGTCCCAAGTGGCGCACGAAAATTGTTCTCCACTAAGAGGTCTGTTGAGTAACAGTGTAGTAGTTGGTTGTGTGTTTTCTAACATACTGCAATTGCTCCTAACTCTGCCCTTGTGCATATTGGGGCTTTGTGCCTTTATGAAAGTGCATTTGGGGTGGATCAGCGATTTTTCTTTCATATGGCTGCCTACGTATTTCCCAACCCGTTTTTTTTTTTTTTTTTTTTTTTTTTTTTTTTTTTTGAGATATATACAAGAGTTGTTACATTCTTGTACAGCCACTAGTACGCGTAGCGTTTCGGGCAGGTCCTTAATCCTATGGTCCCTGGAATACGATCCCCTGCCGCGAAGAATCGCGGCAGGTTTTTTCTTCCATCAAACCATCTTCTTTTCAAACCATCATCAGTTATGATGATGGTTTGGGGTTTGTAGATCAGAGATGCTCTCCTCGTGCTGGGTTTGCTTGCCACTATAAAAATTTTCCTGTTTTTTTTAAATCTCTGTATTGGATCAATCATGTTCTCATTCCTCTTTTAATCATTAGTTTGTATTTCACACACACTGTTAATTTTGTATTCTTTGAACATTTTTGTTTTCATATTTATAGGTGCTGGAGGAAATGTACTAGGTCGGCGCACACAGTATGTTCCTCAAGGTGCTCGAAGGCTTGCAGTTAATACTGAGGAGTTCTGCGCATTAGACCCAGAAAAAGTGCCAGTGGATGAGCAGTTCTTCTATAGGTAAGAATGTGTTAAATAATAAGGCTTTTAGTCAATATGAAAAGCACTTTTCTGAGTGGAATCATTCGGTTGGTTTGCAAGGTAGAATCTCGTGTTCTAAAACAGGATCATGCTACAATCAGGCATGTCAACATACTGGTAATGGTACCACAGGGAACTTTATACTGTACATGGTTCTGGCTAGGTTGGTCATTTTTGGCAGCAATTGGAGAGTACTCATCCCAGCTCAGAAAAACCAACAGATGTTGCTATTCATAAAATCTCAAAGCCATTTCAAACTCTCCGTAGGCATGACAGGTAGCTACGGATGAGGACTCTCACTAATTACTGGTTGGTCTGCCTACACCGTACACTATGAAGCTGCAGCGGCATGCCCATCTATGGGTTCCATTACCTAAACCATCCCTCATGCTACCTGATTTTAAGAATTAACTATATGTACAGAGAAAAAGAGCAACAGAATGATTCTATTCTTATCTTAGGCCTATTGTGTTTGGCTGCTATTTAAGGTAAGTCTAAAACCGATGGAATAATGGAACCTAGATGGAACAGATGGAACCCTGTGTATATCAGATTCTGCCATCAGGTGGTCAGGTGTAGCAGCCAGCATGGCAGTTTGTATGAATGCTAATTGGAAATCTTTGAGTTTCTAGTTTGTGTTAGGAAGGGTTTGAACTACAGTCAGCCACGTGCTTTACAAATGTTCATGTCTGAAAATGCCTGTAATCCGATTTGGGTTGGTTCGTATAAAAAAGTTTGGATAACTGGTGGGGCAGGCAGTCTGAATAAAAATGTGCAATAAAGATGGAACTAGTTTGCCAAATGACGTTACACAGCGCCACTTGAGCAGTGTTCACACACTATGGATGGCTCAGAAGCTTTATACTCTGCCATGGCATTAGGTACATTAGAGTACATGGTGAAAGGCAGTCTGATGAGGTTACCCCATCGTCATTAATCTCCACTTTTGTCAACCCAACATTATCATCATCCATCACCACCTTTTCTATCTAAATAACAATGCTCCATCAACTATAATTTTCGAGTTAACTAGCACATCAGAACTTCTCATATTGGTGAGTACAAATAAAACACTGTCGAATTTCTGCGACATAATTGTCAGCTTCTGGGCAAAGCCCCCATCGGCTCCCTGAAACTATCTGAAACGGTACCTGCTTGATGGGTTTTTGAGAGTTGTTCTACTCCCCAAGCCCTGCCCGAGGTCAAGCTTGACTTGTGAGAGCATGGTCCACTAAGCTGTTGCTTGGAGCGGCCCGCAGGCCCACATATCCACCACAGCCCGATTGGTCATGCACTCCTTGGAGAAAATTATCTAGTTTTCTCTTAAAGATGTCCACGGTTGTTCTGGCAATATTTCTTATGCTCGCTGGGAGGATATTGAACAACCGTGGACCCCTGATGTTTATACAGTATTCTCTGATTTTGCCTATGGCACCCCTGCTCTTCACTGGTTCTATTCTGCATTTTCTTCCATATCGTTCACTCCAGTATGTTGTTATTTTAATGTGTAGATTTGGGACTTGGCCCTCCAGTATTTGCCATGTGTATATTATTTGATATCTCTCTCGTCTCCTTTCTAGTGAGTACATTTGGAGAGCTTTGAGATGATCCCAATTATTTAGGTGCTTTATTGTGTATATGTTCTCATTATTCCCTCAATTCAACAATCTCTCCTGCTTTGAAGAGGGAAGTGAGTACTGAACAGTACTTAAGATGGGACAGTACAAGTGATTTGTATAGTACAACCATTGTGATGGGATCTCTGGATTTGAAAATTTTCGTAATCCATCCTATCATTTTTCTGGCTGACAAAATATTTGCTTGGTTATACTCCCTAAATGTTAGGTCATCATACATCATTATTCCAAAATCCTTTACATGCTGCTTCTTTACTATGGGCAGATTTGATTTTGTTTTGTTCCCTGAATTATGTTTAAGGTCCTCATCTTTACCGTACCTGAGTACCTGGAATTTATCATTGTTAAACAACATGTTATTTTCTGTTACCCAGTCAAAAACTTCATTAATATCTGAATAAATCCACAAGGGCTGTGATGAGGGTTCAAACCTACGTCCGAGAGGATCCCAGACGCTGCATTAATCGACTGAGCTACGACATGGTAAAAGAATTGTCGTAGCTACGTAGTTGAGCTACGACAGCTCGGTCGATTAAGGCAGCGTCTGGGATCCTCTCGGACGTAGGTTGGAACACTCATCACTGCCCTTGTGGATTTGTTCATTTGGTGCATCACACTATTGTGATTTCTGTGCTCATTAATATTTGTTTGAAGTTTTTCGATGTCTTCAGCAGAGGTAATTTTCATGCTGTCTTTTACATCATCTGCAAAGGATGATATGAGGCTTTGATTTGTATTTCTGGGGGGAGCCCCGGAGGCTCCCTGGAGCTATCCAGGCTGAATGGATATGTATAACTTTCTGGCATCTGTCAATCTGCATGGAGTTCTTGCCTACCGGGGACCATGAGCCAGAACCTGGCCCCCTCAGAGAGGCGCGAGGAGCAATGGCCTATAGAAACCCCCATGCGGTTGGGAGCATTCTATGTCTGCCACCGTCCGGGTCTGACACCCAGAAAGGTAGGCATCCCAAAACAAACCCCTATTCTGGTGAAACTATTGCTACCGAAAGCCAAACGAGTGGGCGGAACTCCCCAAACGAAGATTAGCAAACTAGTATGACGTCATCACATTGCCCCGCCGCTGTCTGCCGAACTCCCCCTCCTCCTCGATAAGGGGAAGGGGAACCCCCCTCCTCCCCAGTAAGGGGAAGGGGAAGCCCAAGACTCCCGCGCCGGTGATCCAACTACCAATTCTTAGCTTATGCGATTCTGGAGAAGTCGTGTGCCTTCGGCTCCTGTATTTTGTCTCAGTTCTGTGCCTTGTGGTGTGGGGGCTGTCTGTACAGGTGGTGTGAGCCAGGAGAAATATTCCACGGTACTCGGGCTGCATGCGCCTAGGATTCCGTTAACTTGATGCCCAGTAAGTACTGCCCTTGGGGCTTGGGGCCTCCTTCCACAAGTCAGCTTGGGATCTATCTCCGCTATGTCTTTTAATGCTCATACTTGGCTGCCCTTGCGCTCAGGTGGGGTTTTGTTGTCCTTGTTTGTCTCTGGGTGGGAGGTAGTTTTTCATCACTGGTATGGGCGCAGGGTACTGCACAGCTAGTTATCACCTACTATAGCGGCCGGCTCTGTTCCGCCTGGGTACATTGTCTTCTTGCTGGGTTTTTTGTTTTGTTTTTGTTGTTCCTGCCTGGTGGGGGGGGGCCTGCCTTGTCCTCCCCCTCTGGAGACAGGAAGAAGACCTGGTGGGGGGGGGGGGCCTGCCTTGTGTTGGTGGTATCCTCTGCTAGGCCCCTGTGACTGTACACGTCCCAGGGGGTTCACCTTTTAGAAGTTCATTTTGTAGACTTGAGCGCCAGTTCGCAGTACCCTTCCTTGGCTTCCCTTGGTGTGTTAAGAAGACTAAGGGCTCTGGGAAACCCCACGGGGGCTTCGGGGTCCGATGGGTGTGACCCTTCAGTCCCCTCTCACTTCATACGAGATTGAAGGTTGTTCTGTCCCCTTGTCTCAGGGCGACACTCACAGGTTGTGCCTCCACCATGCTGCCTGTTGGGTCGGTGATTCTTTTGACCCGGAGTCGTGCGATGTTTGTTGTCTGTATGTGCTCCAGTTCATCCAAGCTACTGATAATGATTTGAGGGTGAAGGCAGCTGCTGCGTTGCATGCTAGATTTAAGTTGCGGCAACACGCTAGGTTGGTTGCGGCAACATGCTAGGTTGGTTGCAGCGGCGGATGCCCCGACACTGCCCCAAAACGGCCCTGTTTTAGTTATAGGGACCCAAGACTTGGGGGTGGGAGTCGCTTCGGCTCTGGTTCGGTCCGCCCCCCTCCTAGTCCTTCCCTTCTGTTGTTCCGGTTCCTTCCCCTCCCCCTCCCCTCCCCCTCCCCCTCCCCCATCCTTGCTTCTGGCTCCGAAGCGTCTGAGGGTTTCGGAGTCAGGGCAGGGTCTAGTTGGTGATGAGACTCGGACGGTCTTGGGAGTCCCCTTTTAGAGTTGCGGTTGAGGCATTCAAGCCTGGTCCTCCAGTCAAAGCTTCTGGATCTGACCAATGGTCTCCCTTCGTTCCTGCTTTTGCGGCGACTCCCGCTTTTTCTTTAGAGGCCGGCTCGGCCCCGGGTCCTCAGGGTGAGGCTCCTGGGGCGGGGGAGGGGTTGACTTGGGGGTCTTGGGCCCCGTTGGACCCCGCCTGGGTTTTTCTACCCTCTGAGTTGGGCTTGGTGTTTCAGGGTGTGGGGTTCTCTTTTGCTCCCTCCTCGTACGAGTTGGATTTGGCATCTACCCCTCCCTGGGTTCGGTTCCGTGATCCCTTGGGTTTTTTGGTCCCATCCTTCTGGAGGTTTTCAGCTTCCTGCGTCCCATCACAAGTGGTGTGGGAAGTCCTTGCGGCTTACCTCCTGAGCGACCCGGATTATGCTTTCGTGATGGATACTCATTCTTAGTCCCATAGTCCCATTTGGTTCCCTCTCAGGTTCGGTCTTGGGTGGGTCTTGTGTGGGACGCTCGGACCGCTTTCTTGTCTCTTCCTTCGGCGGCTCTGCTTCGCCTGCATTCCCGCCTTCGTCTGTTCCTGAGAGGTTCCTGGGTCACAGTGGTTGCTCGAGGGTTTGTGCGAGAACCTGAACTTTGCCATGATGATCTACCCGCCGGGTCAGGCATGGCTTCGTCGGCTGTTCTGGTTCCTTCGGGGACATCCCTTCCGCCTTTCTCGCGACCGCCGGGTTTGGCCTCCTTGGACTTTGCGTCGGTTGCTGCGTCGCCGGCTTCCTCTAAGGGTTTTTTGGGGTTCAGTGCCTTAGCACCTATTCGAGCCCCCGCTCGATATGTTCATGAACACGTCGTCTCCCAGCTGGGGCTTTGTGACCAGTGCTCACCAGGCCGGCCAGAGTCGATGGGCTTCGTCCTTCCGTCGGGCCCACAGCACGGTGCGGGAGTTCGCGGCAGTGTTAATGTCGCTCTGGAGAATTCAGGTCACTCACGGATCGACGATCTAGCTCCATTCAGACTGTTCCCGGTGGTTCATTGCCTGAACCGAGAGGATTCAATGCCGTCCTTGGCACTTTGGGGCTGGTCGCTTTGGGCAACTCGTCTACTGAGTTCTCGGGGGTTGGCTCTCATGGGCGTTAACATTCGGGGGGTAGGGGGTGTCCAACAGATGGCCTGTCCCAGTTCATTCCCCAGTCCTCAGAATGGATGGTCAACACCGACTCATTCAGTTGGCTCTGCCGGACGTGGTATGGCAGAGAGAGAGTATGGAACTGGATGCCAGACCCATTTGCATTCCAGAATTACAGATACAATTACACACCGAAAGGGAACTACAACTACAACAGGCAACTGCCCTACAACAATCAGTACTGGTCAGAACAAACTCAATATGTCCACACATAATGGGCTTGCCAAAAAAGTCTCCCAGTCAAACTATCACTAATAGAGTAACCTCATTCATCTTTTCCAACATACAAGGACTAAAACCAAGAACAAACAACAAAGTGCAGTTCATAAATGGCCTCCTCACGGAGTCAAATGCAGTATTTGGAGCTTTCACAGAAACCCATGCAGGGGGAATTCTTGGACAGTGAGATCTGGATTCCAGGATATAACCTATTCAGGTGTGATAGGATAATTAGGTCACATGAAGGAGTGGGTCTGTATATTAGGAAAGACCTTGTATGCTCAGAGCTCCTTAACGTTACAAATGAGGTGGTAAAGGTACGGGTATTAAAAATAGAGAAAATAAACTTAGTGATTATTCTAATATACAAACTGCCAGATGCAACGGCTGAGGAATTCACAGAACAGATAAACAAAATAGAGAATAGCCTTGATAATTTGTAGAATCTGATACCTGATATTATCTTCCTAGGTGACATCAACCTGCCTGGTCAAAGATGGAGAATAGCAAACAATAATATTATACCAGGATATCTATCTGGACATAACCAACCACAGATTAGAGAATTACTTAGATTCTGTGACAAATTTTCACTCAACTAGCAGATATCGGAGCCAATGAGAAATGAAAATATTCTAGATCTGGTCTTTACGAACAATGAAGACATTATCAGGGACATTACGATATCAGATACCACATACTCAGATCACAAGCTCATTGAAGTGCAAACGACCATCAATACTCAGAATAGACCTAAAATGTTGATCAAGCGAGAGGGGTTATTCAGTACTGTCTCCACTCGATCATCCGGACTATATGGGAAGGACCCCCAGCCGGATTATCACATTTTTCGGATAATGGTACTTTTTCACCTACGAGTCCAAAAGTGACCATTTCCAACTATTTTTATACTACAAACAACATAATTTGAATTGCCTTGCCACATACAATTATTAAATATTCAACTAGAAACCTCAACTTACCTTGTTGGTGTTCGTCTTCTTGATTGATGCCACACATCTTGAAGTTAAAAATTCTTAACAATTTACGTAACCTATACTAACACAACACTAAAATTAACACTTAAAATTACTGTACAGTTCATTAAGCTAAGTTAGTTTTGACTGCCAGCTGCTGAAGCCTCACTGGTTGAGGGCATTTGGGTTGCCTGTGAGGCCTCACTTGTTGAAGGTGCTTGCTTGCACCTCACTTGTTGAAGCGCTTGCATGCCCTCACTTGTTGAAGGCGCTTGGCTTGCCTGTGACGCCTCACTTGTTAAAGGCGCTTGCTTGCGCCTCACTTGTTGAAAGCGCTTGGCTTGCCTGTGGCGCCTCACTTGTTGAAAGCGCTTGGCTTGCCTATAATGCCTCACTTGTTGAAGGAGCTTGGCTTGCCTGTGGCGCCTCACTTGTTGAAGGCACTTGGCTTGCCTGTGGCGCCTCACTTGTTGAAGGCGCTTGGCTGCCTGTGACGCCTCACTGTTTGAACAACACGCAACTTGTCTTTAATTGCTAGGACAATCTTCTTCCTCTTAACACTTCCAGAACGATTGATGCTGCTACCAGACATATTCTTGGCCAAAAATGTTCAAAATTACTATGAAAATTAAGAAAGTTATTTAAAAAAATATTTCACTAATGGCGCAACACTGTGAGGCCGCACTGGTTGAGGCGTATAACTGTGACTTGTCTTTAATTGTTAGGACAACTTTCTTCCTCTTAACACCTCCAGAACGATTGATGCTGCTACCAGACATAGTCTTGGCCAAAAATGTTCAAAGTTACTATGAAAATAAAAAAGTTATTTAAAAAAATATTTCACTAATGGCGCAGCACTGTGTATAACACGAGGGACGGACGCACATGGGTTGACCAGTGTTGGACAGGTCCACTTGGGGCAGCCATAACGCGTTATGTAGGCCGCCAGGAGGAAAAAAATTCACAATATTTTTTAAGGAAACTTCAGCCTGTGCACAATGCTTTTAGGAAACTTATTTATTTGTTATTACATAATTACTAGTAGTTATTTTATTTGTTTTTGGCTATGATTAATTGTTCTAAAATTAATGGTAATTCCTGTACCCAGGTAGTCCCTCCTGATGCACCCCTCCCACCCTCCCAACACCACCCACCCACCTACACCATGCGCCTCGAGTCTCGGGCAGACGGGATTAATACCGTATGGCCTGCCTCATGTTTTCATATACGGACAAAGGCACGATTATCTGGGGGACTGACCGGATAGTGTAATTTCTGCAGAAAACCTGCTTTAATCCGGTCCCTGTGGCTATTTTGGCCGGATATTGTGATAACTTTATCCATTCACGATTTTGGCCGTATAAGGGCGTTTTTCGGATGTTCGAATCCCGGATAATCGCGGGGTTACAGTATATTCAATTTTAATAATAAAAGGATAGACTGGGAGATAATAAATAGGGAACTACAAACATTCCATGGGAAACTGTTCTAAGTAATACAAGTCCTACAGAAGGAATAGAAAGACTGACTTCAGAAGCGTATCAAGTCTGTCTGAAACATGTTCCTTTGAGGAAAGCCAGAAAGAGATCCAACGTAGAAAGAGAACACAGACGACACTATAAAAGAAGGAAAAAATTAATGGAAATGCTTATGCAGACACAAATTTTCTGTCAAAGAAGGAATAATTCAAATAGGGAGATTGAAGCAATCGAGCGGAAATTGAAACACTCATATCAAACTGAAGAAAGGCAGTTAGAAGAGAAAGTAATTCAGGAAATAAAGAAAAATCCAAAATACTTCTTCCCATATGCGAAATCAAAAGCAAAAAACCAGCGTTGAATGTAATGAAATGCCATTTTCTGGGTGAGTCCCAGAGGCTCCCTGGAGCTATCCCAGGCTGATATGCTAATGTCAGACTTTGGCATCAGTCATGTGTATGGAGTTCTTAGGCCTACCGGGGACCACGGCCAGAACTGGGCCCCCTCAGAGAGGCAAGGGGAGCAATGGCCTATAGAAGCCCCCGTGTGGTTGGAAGCATTCTATGTCTGCCATCGACCGGAACAGGCACCCAGAAAGGTAAGCACCTCAAAACAAACCCCTATTCTGGTTAAAATTGCTACCAAAAGCCGAACTAGTGGATAGAACTCCCCAAAAGAAAACAAGCAAACTAGTGTGACGTCACACGCCGCCGCTGTCTGCGCAGCTCCCCCCTCCCCAGGAGGGGGAAGCCCCCCAGACACTCCACGCCGGCTACCCACACCTCAGTTCTTGAGGCTGGATGAAACAATGGTGAAACAATAACGGCACAGACGTAACATCGATACCGAAGGCAAGCTGAAGTGGCTCTGCCAGCGCCGCACGATACGAGGCGACAGTGTTAGGCATAAGATGACGGTCGTGAAACAACCACGAGAGGAAGGACAAGACCACCCGAACAGACGAGGAACTAACACGACGAAGACGCAAAAAGAAACAGAAGGACCGCCAGGAAGTCTCGAGATCATGTAACCCCTGCTCCGACCCCGAAACCCTCAGACGCTTCGGGGCCGGAAGCAAGGGGGGGGGGGGGGGCCAGAAAGAACAGAAGAGGAAAGACGAGGAGGTGCGGATTGAACCAGGATCGAAGTGACCCCCACCCCCAAGTCTGGGTCTCGAAAAGCAAAGCGGGGCAGCCCCGGAGCAACCAACCGAGCGCGTTGCAACAGACGAACCCTAGACTGCAACGTACGTACCGCCTGTACCCGAAGAGAATCATCACAGGATTGGGTAAATTGAGTCACAAGCAAGCAGCATCACTCACAGGACTCGGGGTCGAAAGTATCACCGACCCAACAGGCAGTGTGGCAGAGGCAAAAACAATGAGGGTCACCCTGAGACAAGGGGACCGAGCAACCCTCAAACTCGCACACAGCGAGTGGGGACTCCAGGGGTCACATCCATCGAACCCACGCGCCCCCTAGGGAATTCCCAGGGTCCTGAGCGTTTACTTTAAGAGGACTCGCGCTCAGGTAGTCCCAGGCAGGGTGCTGCAAACCGGCGCCCAAAACTACCAAGCGAACTTCTATAGCTGTACCCCAGGGACGTTTACACTCACGGGGACCTAGCAGGGGGGCGCCACCGAGGAGAACAGTGGAAGGGCAAAAACAAACGGAATAAAATGACAGAACCCCCCACCAGGCAAAAACAAAAAGAAAAACAAAACCCCGCAAGTGGACAGCGAACCCCAAGGAACAGAGCCGGCCGCAATGTCGGGAAATTCAAGGTGAGCAGCACCCTGCGCCCCTACCAGTGCAAACTGCCTCTTACCTGCCGGTAACAAGGGAGAACAGAACACCCAAGAGCCCAACAGGCGGCCGAAAAACCGAAAGGTAAAACGGACCAGCAGAGGCAGACCCCGAGGAGCCTGTGGAAGGTGGCCCCAAGCCCCAAGGGCAGTACTTACAGAGCACCTAGGGAAGGCAGCCCTAGGCGCATGCAGCCTGAGTACTGAAGATAAGCGATGCACAACACGCCTCACCTTACCCGTCATCCAATTCCCCATGTTGTACGTAAAGGAGCCTTCATAGATACCAACTCCCAGGATTTTGCAACAAACTGGAAAACGTTATGCTCACCTTTGCACTATGGGCCCATTAAAAAGAAATGGGAAACTTGGAAACGTGTCCGATATAAAAGCAGAGAAATTGATGTACAGTGGTACCTCGGAATGCGATTGTCCCTGTATGCGAGGTTTTCGGAAGGCGAGCAGTATTTACTCCAAAAATTTGTCTCAGAAGGCGAGGGTTACTTCGGGACGCGAGTTTGTTGATACGCGTACAGGCCGACCTAGCGCGTGGTGGTTCGGCGATCGTCGCCCCTCCGCCCCGCCGCCCCTCAGTTTACCATTGTCTCGCGCTCAGTGACTACCCCCACATCAATTCTTCTCGCGGATTTTCAGTGTTTTGTTGGATTTTTGGTGATTTGTCTATACAATTTGTTATTATATATCTCACCATGGGTCCCAAGAAAGCCAGTGGTAAGGATAAAGGCCAGAAAGCTCATGTGAGGATGACAATAGAGGAGAAACAAGAGATCATTCGGAAGCATGAGAACGGTACACGTGTTGTTGAACTTTGTAGGCAGTACAACAAAGCCACATCAACAATATGCACTATACTTAAGAAGAAAAATAAGATTATGGGTGGATAATTTGGATACACGACAAGGAGTTGAGGGGTGATAGTGTTTCGGAGGCCATTATTTGTGAGAAAGCCAGGGTGTTGCACGAAGACCTTCTAAAGAATACCCCTGCAACGAGTGATGCAGATAAGAAAGAGTTTAAGGCAAGCAGGGGCTGGTTTGAAAAATTTAGAAAGAGAAGTGGTATCCATAGTGTTACAAGGCATGGGGTTATGTGATGTGATTATGGAAGTGGACTCCCCTTCCAAACAGTAACTCCTCTCCTCCTCACCATCTTCCATACGCCTACAGCACTCGACAGCAAGGTAAGTAATAACTGGAACACAGTTTTGTAGGTTTATTTAGATGAATTAGGTAAATTAGGTATAAAAATTTAGTTTGATGTGGGGTTTTTGGGGTAGTCAGGAACGGATTAATTCATTTCCCTTTATTTCTTATGGGGAAATTAACTTCGGAATGCGAGTTTTCGGAAGGCGAGGCGTCTCCAGGAACGGATTAAACTCTTATTCTGAGGTATGCCTGTAACGATGACCAGATTAAGGCTGGGATACAGCAAACTAGCAGCACACAGCTCTAAGTACAGAACAGACATCAATGAACTCTGTACTCACTGTCAGGTGCCTGAAACAGTCGAACACTATCTCCTGCACTGCTTCCGACATTATAGTGCCAGAGTAAATTTCAAACAGTCTTTATCGCACTTAAAACACCCTTCACCATCGAGCATATATTAGGAGGTGGTGACCACTCGTTACAAGAAAAATACCAAATAGTCAAAGCACTGGCTAAATATCTGCAGTCGACCAGCAAATTGGGTCACATCTGACCCGCGCCACATTTATACCTCGCGCCACCAACACCTAAACACAGAAAACAACTGCCTCGCTGCAGCACCATGGATCAGCTGACGCCTTAAACACAACACACCGCCCTACGGTGCGGCAAGTCTCCCTACAACACACACCTCTGTTTTAATCACCGTTCCTCTATCTACAGCACAACGCAACAAGCACCTTGGTATCTCCGATCATCTTCAACATAAACGCGTCCAACAACATCAGTACTGGTGCAGTCATCGGGAGGACAAACCCTTCATGCAAACTGCACCTACTATCAACACGAAGAAGAGAAGAAGAGCACACGACCTTCGCCTATAGCATCAGCCTCAAGAACCGAGGTGTGGGTAGCTGGCGTGGAGGGTCTGGGGTTCCTGGAGGGTGGTGGAGGGGGGAGCTGCGCAGACAGCGGCGGCGTGTGACGTCACACTAGTTTGCTTGTTTTCTTTTGGGGAGTTCTATCCACTAGTTCGGCTTTTGGTAGCAATTTTAACCAGAATAGGGGTTTGTTTTGAGGCACTTACCTTTCTGGGTGCCTGTTCCGGTCGATGGCAGACATAGAATGCTTCCAACCACACGGGGACTTCTATAGGCCATTGCTCCCCTTGCCTCTCTGAGGGGGCCCGGTTCTGGCAGTGGTCCCCGGTAGGCCTAAGAACTCCATACACATGACTGATGCCAAAGTCTGACATTAGCATATCAGCCTGGGATAGCTCCGGGGAGCCGACGGGGCTTCCCCCAGAAACCACTGCCAGTATTGAACCTATTCGTACAAGTGAAGGTTCATACACAGAGGATGACAAAGAAATTAGTAAAATCCTAATAAAGCAGTATGAGGACATGTTTTGCACTCCAATAAACAACATGAAAGTGGAAGATCCAGACAATTTCTTTATGCGGGATATCCAAACCCCTGTAAATGTAACTGATATCAACACGAACGTACTAGACTTTGAAAGAGAAATTGAAAACATGCTCATGAACTTGGCCCCAGGTCCAGATTCATGGAATTCAACATTTATTAAGAAATGCAAAGTGCCGGTAGCACAGGCACACAGTATAGTGTGGAGGAAGAGCATGGACACGGGGGAGATACCAGATGCACTTAAAGTAGCAGACATAGCCCCCTCTACACAAGGGAGGGAGCAAAGCATTGGCAAAGAATTATAGACCAGTTGCACTAATGTAGCACATAATAAAAGTATTTGAGAGAGTCATTAGGAGTCAGGTCACCAATTTCATGGAAACCAATGACCTTCACAACCCAGGCCAACATGGATTTCGAGCGGGAAGAGCGTCCCTCTCACAGCTGCTTGATCATTACAACAAAGTCACCGAGGCATTAGAAGAAAAACAGAATGATGATTTGATATACATGGACTTCGCAAAGGCTTTCGATAAATGTGACCATGACATGATAGCACACAAAATGAAGTCAGTGGGAATAACCGGTAAAGTAGGACGCTGGATACTCAGTTTTCTCTCAAACAGGACTCAGCGAGTAACAGTCAACCATATAAAATCTAGTCCAAGCACAGTTAAAAGCTCTGTACTTCAGGGTACAGTCCTTGTACTGCTGCTTTTCCTTATTCTCATATCAGATATAGACAAAAATACAAGTCACAGCTTCGTATCATCCTTTGCAGATGACACAAAAATCAGTATGAAAATTACCTCGGCTGAAGACATTGAAAAACTTTAAGCTGATATTAATAAAGTTTTTGACTGGGCATCAGAAAATAACATGATGTTTAACAGTGATAAATTCCAGGTACTCAGGTATGGTAAAAATGAGGACCTTAAACATAATACAGGGTACAAAACTCAATCAAATATACCTATAGTAGGAAAACAGCATGTAAAGGATTTGGGAATAATTATGTCTGACGACCTAACGTTTAGGGAGCATAACCAAGCATATATTGTGTCACCCAAAAACATAATCGGATGGATTACGAGAACTTTCAAATCCAGGGATCCCATCACGGGTTGTACTCTTCAAGTTACTTGTGTTGTCCCATCTTGAGTACTGCTCAGTACTCACTTCCCCCTTCAGAGCAGGAGAGATTGCTGAAATTGAGGGAATACAGAGAACATATACGGCATGCATAGACGCGATAAAGCACCTAAAATATTGGGATCGTCTCAAAGCCTCCAAATGTACTCACTAGAAAGAAGACGAGAGAGATATAAAATAATATACACGTGGAAGATACTGGAGGGCCAAGTACCAAATCTACACAGTAAAATAACAACGTACTGGAGTGAACGACATGAAAGAAAATGCAGAATAGAACCAGTGAAGAGCAGGGGTGCCATAGGCACAATCAGAGAACACTGTATTAACATCAGAGGTCCACGGTTGTTCAACACCCTCCCAGCAAGCATAAGAAATATTGCCGGAACAACCGTGGACATCTTCAAGAGGAAACTAGATTGTTTCCTCAAAGGAGTGCCGGACCAACCGGGCTGTGGTGAGTATGTGGGTCTGCAGGCCGCTCCAAGCAACAGCCTAGTGGACCAAACTCTCACAAGTCAAGCCTGGCCTCGGGCCGGGCTTGGGGAGTAGAAGAACTCCCAAAACCCCATCAACCAGGTATCAACCAGGGCGTACGGGCTCCCGGACGAGGACCTCTTCGCGTCGGCGTGGTCGAGGCATCTCCCGGTATACGTGACGCCCTCTCTCGACTACGAGGCTGTCGAGATCGATACTTTTCGGCGGGACTGATCGAGCTGGATTTATCTGTACCTCATCTTGCCACTTCGGTTTCATTCTTGAGCTGAGATTCGGGCACTGGGTTTTTGGCGCTCGAACAGGGTCCTGGCTGCATGCGACCTTGTGAATGTTCCTAGGCCTAGTCAGGCCTGTGTTGCTTTGGGTCAGCGGTTGCAGCCTGTCTTGACTTTGTGTTGGGATGTGAGCACCGTCTGCCTCACAGATATACTAAAGAAATTGTTCACGACTATTGTTAGGCTAAAGCTAGAATATGCAGAAGTTGTGTGGTGCCCATATCTTAACACTTTCGCGCTCCGTGGAAACTCGCGGTTGACAGGGGGTAGGTAGCCCCTCCGTGCGGGTAAGCGCGCGGTGACACCCAAATGTGTATACTCGTTCCAGTTTTCTCACCTTAATTCTCGCGCTACGTCGCTCGTTTTGGTATCATTGTGTTCGCAATTAAATTCTCTACAGGTGTGTATAAATATAATGTCCAAAAGCCTAGCGTGACTCCCAACAGCAAAGCGTAAAGTCGGCAAAAACGCACAAAATCAGTAACATGTGCATTCTCGTTCCATTTTTTTACCTTAATTCTCGTGCTACGTCGCTCGTTTTGGTATCATTGTGTTCGCAATTAAATTCCCTACAGATGTGTATGAATAAAATGTACAAAAGGCTGGAGTGCCTCCCCGCAGAAAAGCCTAAAGTTACCCGTGAACGAGCACCATTTTGTACATTGCAACCTAATGTTCAACTCGTTCAATTTGATAACATCAAATTTCGTGCTACGTCGCTCGTTTTGGTATCAAATTGTTCGCAATAAAAAGGCGAGTATTTTAAAACTAGTCCCAGAATAATAGAGCAATAACTGGATTTTTAACAAATATTTTAATTCTGGACGCTCATCATCACAAATTTATTTATATCTTTCCAGTGTTCTGACATAAATATTTGTGTTACATCTTTCATTTTGGTATCAAATTGTTCGCAATAAAACGGCGCGCATTTTAAAACAAGTCCCAAGATAATAGGACAATAAATAGAATTTTAACAATTATTTTAATATTCGGACCATAGGCCTATTTATAATATTTCAAGTGTTTGGACATCAAGTTTCATGTTATATCTTTGATTTTGGTATCAAATTGTGTGCAATCTAAAGGCGCTTATTTTAAAACCACTACCAGATTGATCTGATAAAATTTAAATATTTAAAAAATATTTTAATGAGTGACTCAGTATTGCGTCGTTGGAACACATTCAGTAGAAAAATGAGTGACGAGATAATCAGTCTGTGGAACCTCAAAGTGTTAAGAAGCACATCAACAAACTGGAAAAGGTGCAAAGACATGCTACTAAGTGGCTCCCAGAACTGAAGGGCAAGAGGTACGAGGAGAGGTTAGAGGCATTAAATATGCCAAAACTAGAAGACAGAAGAAAAAGAGGTGATATGATCACTACATACAAAATAGTAACAGGTAACAGTAATTGATAAAATCGATAGGGAAGATTTCCTGAGACCTGGAACTTTAAGAACAAGAGGTCATAGATTTAAACTAGCTAAACACAGATGCCGAAGAAATATAAGAAAATTCACTTTCGCAAACAGAGTGGTAGACGGTTGGAACAAGTTAGGTGAGAAGGTGGTGGAGGCCAAGACCGTCAGTAGTTTCAAAGCGTTATATGACAAAGAGTGTTGGGAAGACAGGACACCACGAGCGTAGCTCTCATCCTGTAACTACACTTAGGTAATTAGATAAGTCCCTCTGTTTTTGTCTTTGGTGAAGTAGCTCCAGGAAGCCGTAGAGGATCCTCCCAGACAACCAGCATTGAATGTAATGAAACAGCATTTTCTGGGTGAGTTCCGGAGGCTCTCCGGCAACAGTCCGGTCGGCGGTTTACACTTATTTTGATATCCACCCTCAGAACTAGGGTGTGAATTGCCGACACGGGGGCCTGGTGCTTCCCCCTCCATGGGAGGGGGGAGCTTTGCAGACATTCGGCGAGGCTCGTGTGACGTCATGCTCATTTGCTCGTTTTCATTTGGGGAGTTCTGTCCACTCGCTCGACTATTTTCGTCATTTTAACCAGAATAGGGTTTTGTTTTGGGGGTGCTTTCCTTTCTGGGTGCCTGTCCCAGCCGATGGCAGATATAGAATGCTCCAAAATCACATGTGCATTTCTATAGGCCATTGCTCCTCATGACTCTGAGGGTGCCAGGTTCTTGCTCGGAGTCCCCAGTAGGCCTAGAACTCAACCCACATTGACTGATGCCAAAGTTAGGGATATCCATATCAGCCTGGATAGCTCTGGGGAGCCTCCGGGACTCACCCAGAAAATGGCCTTTCATTACATTCAATGCTGGTTTTTTAATTTTAATTTTTTTTTACTATCAGATACTTCACACAGTACAAGACGACATTAAAGACAGAACCAGTTGATAAGGAGGATGCTGATAGTGTTGAAGATGAAGAATTTGATGAGTATATGAGAAGAATGCAAGGAGTGAGTGCAGATGATTTGGATGTAGATGATGACGTTGATTTTGCTTCAGGAGCATCATCTGCTGCTAAAGGTAATTTGTCAAAACTTTTGAATAATGTGCTAAGTTTTTTCTTAAGTATGTTTTCCTTATACCTTAGTCAATCATGTATATTGCATCAATCATGTATTGCATTGATGATGTATATTGATAAGTGCCATAGTGTAATGTGATAACTTTGCCTTTAGTGAGTCTCTTTTAAAGTTGATATTTTAAATTACTTAGTTTTTCCTCTTATATTGTATTGCAGCTAACAAAGATGATTCTGAAAATGATGAAGACGACAGCATTTTTGGTGGAGATAGTGATGATGCAAGTGAACATAAACTAAGCATTGATAATGACGATAATGTTGACAATGATAACTGGCATGAGTTTGTTGATGAAGATGAAGTAGATGATTTTGATTGTGATGATTTGAACTTGGATGATGAAGAAGCAGTAGATTTTTCAGGTATAGTGTTTTATTTGTTATTAAATTAAGCTTGCCAAACATTTACTAAATATTACAAAATTGTTTATTGTAAATAATTTTATCAACATAATCTTGTAGCTCTGTTCTGGAAGGGTGATCATACTGGCCCCTTGTGGCCGGCACAGCTTTGGTTTCCAGTGCTCAGTGTCCAAACAAGGTCATTTTTCTGTCAGATTGACCCAACAGTGCATTTTGCTGATGTGACCTTCTCTGATCTTCAGATCTGAAGTTCTTATTCATATCTATCATTATTTATATGGCAAGCTGGTGGCTGGTTTGTTGATATCCTACCTGCATCTTTCCTCACAGCAGCAGTATGAGGTTTCCTGGTTCTGGTATTGCCACTACTGCACCAGTCTCTCCATCATCTTTCTTCAGTTTCGATCAGGTCCATCCTGTCCTTTTTCTTGTGGTTGTTTCTTGATCACCATCTTACGGTTTATACTGTTGCCTCTTATCATTTGGCATTGGTGAAATCTCTTGTTGCTTGCGTTCATTTTTTTTTATACCCCCCACAGCGCAATTTTGCAAATTTTCTCGTGTGTTTTCTTACCTCCAGCCTGCTCACTCTTCTAGAGCCATTCTTGTCACTTTACCAGGCTTTGGTTTTCCTTTACTCACTTCATTTTATGGTTTTTCCCCTTAAGCTCATGATATTCTTATCAAGGCTGTCTTTCTGTGGGGGAGCCCCGTTGGCTCTTTGAAGCTATCTACACTGATATACAGTGGCACCTCCACTTACGATTGCAATGACATACGATACTTTCAATTTACGATGTAAATTTCATCGAAAAACGTGACTCGACATCCGATGGTGTCGTCGACTTCCGATATTTGTTGGTACACGTTCGGGTTGACCGAGCGCATGGTTCCCGGTCACGCAGTCCGACCTGCCTCAGTTTACTACAGCTGCCCGCTTAGTGACGATCGCGCCTATAAGAAATTCCGTGTTTGTGGTGATTTTCTGTGGGGAGCCCCTACAGCTCCCTGGAGCTTATCGGGCTAATGTATGTTATATTAGTACGGGACATTACCTAAGGAGTTCAGACCTACCAGGGACCAGTGCCAGAACCTGGCCCCTTCAGAGAGGTTTCAGGGAGCAATGGCCCTGGAAAACCCCTTTGTGGTTAGGGTTTTCCTTATCTGCCATCGACCGGGGTTAGGCACCCAGAAAGGTAGGCATAACAAAACAAACCCCACATGGTAAAAAACTAAAACAAAAAACCGAACAGAGGTAGAAACTCCCTACAATCACAAGGAAACAAGCAAACATCACACTTTACTGCCGCGCCGATCGTCCGCACAGCCCTCCCCGCCCTGAGAGGGGGAGGGGGGAGCCCCGGACCTACCGCGCCGGTTGCCAAGCTTCAGTTCGTAAGCTAATGTCAACCGGGATAGACACTTCTCTGGCCTCGGTTTCCTAGGCGGTGTTTGCCTTGTGTGGCGTTCACTGCCGTGTGTTGTGTTGTGCGGTGGCCAGGAGTACCTCATCAGTGCCAGGGCTGCATGCGCTTAGTGGCTGACTTCCCTAAGCGCCCTGTGAGTACTGCCCTTGCGTAACAGGGTTATCTTCCCTGGGGCATTCGGGAACCGTTCCCGTACAGGTTCTTGCTGCTCGGCATTTGCCTCGCCCTTGGAGCCAGCTGAGGCTTGGGGCCCTTGTTTGCCCCTGGGTAGGGATTGGTATTGTGCTGGTTAGGGCATCAAGGTGTTGCACAGCCTGCCTGTTACGGCCCTTTCGGGTCGCAACTGGGTTCGTACTCTGATGTCGTTAGAGGAAGGGTATCCGGCCCCAAGCCAGTAGTGGCTTTCAAGGGATGAGATCCGTAACGCAAGTAACTTAAAGGGGAAGGGAAATAAAGTCAGGAACTTAATACTATAATTATTACCACCACCAATAAATAATATATAAAAAGATTACACGGGGGGAGGGGTATTAACACTGCACAGGGGAATTATTTACACTGTAGTCTTCTTCTGAAGACCCTGGATCATCTTGGTGCCAAGTTCTCGGTGCTCTAGCGGTCTCTCGATGAAACCTTCAAAAAGCTGAGTCTACCCCGGCCACAGGCCAGCCAAAACACAGTTCCACAGGGGGCACCGCCGTGGAGGCCGTCAACCACAAGTCCAGCAGAACAGCTGGCAGGTTCTGGATCAGCAACGCTGGTCAGGCCACTCCACGAGCGATACTAGGGTAACGCCCTAGTCAGGAGCCTCATGTGATACCACAGGTCACTCTCCTGTCCACAATACCCCAGTGGTCAATCGTCTCCAACAGTCGGTCCCGGGTACGACAATCCTTCACTGCCGCTTCACAGGCAGGGTAACACCACAGTGTTCATCCGGGAGGCGACCCACAGCTGCTGTAGCAAAGCACTTGGTATGGGGACGGCTGCCTTGGGTAGACTCACTCAACTTCCCTTACAACAGTCCCAGGTCGACTCTGTAAGCAGACACGTCATCAGTAACAGGGACCCACAAAAACACCTCACTTACAGGCTCAGACCCAAACGTCCACCTATCCACTCCATAGATGGCGTTGTCGTCTGAGCACCACCTCACCAGAGGTCAGCAGCGGCGGTGTTGTGAGCTGAACAGGACTGGAAACTGGCCCTTGTGGCCAGTACACGTCGTCCTCACCAGGTGTCGTCGTCCGTTTGGAGGGGGTTTCGGGAGCTGACCCACAGATGGCGCGGTCGTCACTGCTCCGTGCTCGGACGCTGGATCCGGGTCCGTAACACTGCCACCTAAGCGGCGGCCGGTTCCTGTTGCCTCTGGAGACGGTGTACTTTTGCGGGGTTTTTCTTTTTTTATTTTCATGCCTGGTGGTGGTTGGCCTAGTGTGGTTATAGTTCCACTGGTAGTGTTTGGCGGCCCTCTGCTAGGCCCCCGTGATTGTACACGTTGCAAGGGTTTTCAGTGCTATCCTCTACCCTCTTGTTATGTTTGGGTTTCTTAACCAGTTAGCAACACCTTGCCCGGGCTTCCCGTAGTTGTTACCCCTACAGGCCCTGGAAACCCCTGTCTGGGTTCGGGGGACCATTGAATGTGTCTTCCGGGTTCCAACCT
>NC_091173.1:4043597-4063597 GCF_040958095.1 Procambarus clarkii
TGACTCATTTTATGGTTTTAGTGAAGTGGATTCAGAGCATAGTGTTACCGCGCCTGTTGCTAATACCAGTGGTGTTACCGGGCGAGAATTTGTCGCGTCAGCAGTGTCTTGCCTAGCCAAGCGCCGTCGCATGGCACCACAGGAGGAACCAAGACCCTCATGTTCACGGGATTTCACCTCACATTCACGTAGCACTCGTACTTTGTGTAGACGGGCTTCAGCTCCTGGTCCACGGTGCAACACATCCTCACCGTCATGCCGCTGTTGGGATTACAGACCTTTTCCCTGATAATTGTGTGGACATGTGTGAAATGGATTATTTTACAGCATTTTATGATGAGCTGCTCATGGAATACATTGTACACCAAACGAATCTTCATGCAGCTCATCTCGTTGGAGAAGAGATCGAGGTGTCTAGACACGAAGTGGAAAATATGCTCAAGGAGCTAAGTAAGAACAAAGCAGCTGCCCAGATGGAGTGTCACCATGGGTTCTGAGAGAATGTGCATCTGACCTCAACATTCCACTTCACCTGATTTTTCAGGCATCCCTGTAATTACCTAAGTGTAGTTACAGGATGAGAGCTGCGCTCGTGGTGTCCCGTCTTCCCAGCACTCTTTGTCATATAACGCTTTGAAACTACTGACGGTCTTGGCCTTCACCACCTTCTCACCTAACTTGTTCCAACCGTCTACCACTCTGTTTGCGAAAGTGAATTTTCTTATATTTCTTTGGCATCTGTGTTTAGCTAGTTTATATCTATGACCTCTTGTTCTTAAAGTTCCAGGTCTCAGGAAATCTTCCCTATCGATTTTATCAATTCCTGTTACTATTTTGTACGTAGTGATCATATCACCTCTTTTTCTTCTGTCTTCTAGTTTTGGCATATTTAATGCCTTTAACCTCTCCTCATAACTCTTGCCCTTCAGTTTTGGGAGCCACTTAGTAGCATGTCTTTGCACCTTTTCCAGTTTGTTGATGTGCTTCTTAAGATATGGGCAATACACAACCGCTGCATATATTTGGCCTAACAAAAGTCATGAACAATTTGTTTAGTCTATCGCCATCCATGTATTTAAAAGCAATTCTGAAGTTAGAAAGCGTGGCATAGGCTCCTCGCACAACGTTCTTTATGTGGTCCTCAGGTGATAGTTTTCTATCTAGAACCATCCCTAGATCCCTTTCTTTGTCAGAATTCTTTAAAGATTTCTCCCATAATATATAGGTTGCGTGGGGTGTATGTTCTCCTATTCCACATTCCATAACATGGCATTTATTAACATTAAATTCCATTTGCCAAGTGGTGCTCCATATACTTATTTTATCCAGGTCATCTTGAAGGACATGACAATCATCTAAGTTTCTTATCCTTCCTATTATCTTAGCATCATCAGCAAACATGTTCATATAATTCTGTATACCAACTGGTAGAATCATTTATGTAGACAATGAACATCACTGGTGCAAGAACTGAACCCTGGGGTACTCCACTTGTGACATTTCTCCATTCCGATACATTGCCTCTGATTACTTCCCTCATTTTTCTATCAGTAAGGAAATTTTTCATCCATGTTAGAAGCTTACCTGTCACCCGTCCAATATTTTCCAATTTCCAGAACAACCTCTTATGTGGAACTCTGTCAAAAGCCTTTTCTGTGGGGAGCCCCTACGGCTCCCTGGAGCTTATCGGGCTAATGTATGTTATGTTAGACCGAGACATTAGCTAAGGAGTTCAGACCTACCAGGGACCAGCGCCAGAACCTGGCCCCTTCAGAGAGGTTTCAGGGAGCAATGGCCCTGGAAAACCCCATATGGTTGGGGTTTTTCCTTATCTGCCATCGACCGGGGTTAGGCACCCAGAAAGGTAGGCGTAACAAAACAAACCCCACATGGTAAGAAACTACAACAAAAACCGAACAGAGAGGTAGAAAACTCCCTACAATCCCAAGGAAACAAGCAAACATCACACTTTACTGCCGCGCCGATCGTCCGCGCAACCCTCCCCACCCCGGGAGGGGGAGGGGGGAGCCCCGGACCTACCGCGCCGGCTGCCAAGCTTCAGTTCGTTCGCTAATGTCAACCGGGATTGACGCTTCTCTGGCCTCAGTTTCCTAGGCGGTGTTTGCCTTGTGTGGCGTTCACTGCCGTGTGTTGTGTTGTGCGGGGGCCAGGAGTACCTCATCAGTGCCAGGGCTGCATGCGCTTAGTGGCTGACTTCCCTAAGCACCTTGTGAGTACTGCCCTTGCGTAACAGGGTTATCTTCCCTGGGGCGTTCGGGTACCGTTCCCATAGAGGTTCTTGCTGCTCGGCATTTGCCTCGCCCTTGGGGCCCTTGTTTGGCCCTGGGTAGGGATTGGTATTGTGCTGGTTAGGGCGTCAAGGTGTTGCGCAGCCTGCCACCTAAGCGGCGGCCGGTTTCTGTTGCCTCTGGAGACGGTGTACTTTTGCGGGGTTTTTCTTTTGTTTTTCAATTTTCTTGCCTGGTGGGGGTCTGCCTAAGGTGGTTATAGTTCCACTGGTAGTGTTTGGCGGCCCTCTGCTAGGCCCCCGTGCTTGTACACGTCTCAGGGGTTTTCAGTGCTATAATCTACCCTCTTGTTATGTTTGGGTTTCTTAACCGGTTAGCAACACCTTTCCCGGGCTTCCCGTAGTTGTTACCCTACGGGCCCTGGAAACCCCTGTCTGGGCTCGGGGGACCATTGAATGTGTCTTCCGGGTTCCAACCCGTCTTGTACGGGATCGTTGGTTGCTGTTCCCTTGTCTCCGGGTGACAGTCGCCAATTTTACCTCCGTCGTGCTGCCTGTTGGGTCACTGACACCTTGACCCGGAGTCTTGCGAGTGTTTCTCTGCTTGTTCTCCAGTACTCTCCTGATGTTATTACTGTTCAGAGTACAGGCGGCATCCATGTTGCAAGCTGGGTTAGGTTGCTGCAACATGCTAGGTTGGTTTCCCACTCGAATGCCCCGTGGCCGCCCCGTTTGGTTAGGTGCTGCTCGCCCCTTTCTCTCCATGTTCCCGGCTCCGGACCGTCTGCGGGTTTTGGGGTCGGGGCGGGGTTTAGTTGCGGCAGAGACTTGGGCGGTTTTCGGGGGCTGCCCCGTTCGGGTTGGGGACGGAGGTTTGAGCCTGTGCCTCCTGCCAAGGCTTCTGGGTCTTACCAGCGGCCCTTTCTTGTTGCCTTTCCCATGGGCTCTTGCTTTTCTTTACGGGCGGAGGGCTTGAAGGACGGCTCTGCCCCGGGGCCTCTGTTGTTGGTTCCCGGGGCTGTGGGGGTTGCCTGCTAGCAGTTCTGGGGCGGTTTTGCCCCTTCAGGGGTTTTTCTGCTGTTGGGCGGCGTTTTTCGCCCTTCCAGTCTGCTAGCTTCCCACATTTGCTGGCGTGTTTTTGTGTATTAAGCGTCAGTCACAGCCCCTGCTGGCGGCCATTTTCGTCCGCCGGTTTCCCGGCGTGGCCACCAGGGCGGCGTTGCGGTTTGTTTACATGCGTCTGGGTGTGCGAGCGAGCGTCTCTGGTGAGTTTTCAAAAAAATTTCAGGGTTTTTGTTCTGTTGTCGTTTCTTTGTTTTTCTGGTGTTTTCTTGCCGTTGCCTGTTCCTCTGGGAACGTTTGGGTGTTGATTTTGGGTCTGAGCCTATGGGTTTAGGCTCAGTGCCCCTGGCTGGTATGCTTGCTCCCACACCTTGCCCCTCGGTTTTCGGTCTGTTGGGACCGTTTTCTCAGGGCGTTCTGCTGGGGTCTGTGCTTTGCCTTTCAGTGGTGTTCTCCGCCGGCAAATGTGGTGGTTTGGGCTCCCCCTGGTTCGATTCTGGGTTCCTTTGGGTTCCTTGGTTTCGTTCTGGAGGTTTCTTCCTCTTGGGCCCCCTTTTGTGGGTTCAGGGGACTTTGTTTCCTCGTGTGACCCGGTTCTGCCTTTTGGGGTTCCGGGGTCTTCCTGGCTTGCAGACTGAGCTTTTTGGGTCTTGGCACATGTTGTGGTTGTGCTGGGACTTTGTGGTTTTGCTGTCGAGGTGGGCCTTTTGATGCAGTTTTGTGCCTTCTTTGCCTGGCCGGCGTAGTGCTCTCTGCCACTAGTCGGCGGCTTGTGCTTTTACAATATATGTCTTCACCTAGTTGTGCTTGTGGGGGTTGAGCTCTGGCTCCTTGGTCCTGCCTCTCACCCGTCCATCAACAGGTGTATCGGTTCCTGTGCCTCTTGGGCTCTGACATGTCTACATGTGACATTGTATGGGGGTCAGCCTCGTTACTTGTGTGAGGAGTCGCCACATTACTACTTAGTGCTTTCCCGTTCCCATTCTGACACTAAAAAAAAAAAAAAAAAAAAAAAATTTTAATTCTATCTGTGGCTCTTTTGGGTACTCAGTTTCCACCTGTGTCCCCTAGTGCGTGTGCCCCTTGTGTTACATAGCCTGTCCTTATCAACCCTGTCGATTCCCTTGGGTATCTTGTATGTGGTGATCAGGTCTCCCCTCACTTCCTCTTCCAGCGAAGTGTGGTTTCATTCCCGTAGTCTCCTCATGACTTCGGTAGTGTACTTTTTCTTTCTGAAGGGGTTCTGTTCCCTTCTCTGTTGACTGGGCGCTGGGGGAGCAGCTTGCTCTGTTGCCTCTCGTTTGGTCCCGCTGTTGGTGGGCGCTTTGGGTTGTCTTCCGGCCTCTGCTGGCGTCGGAGGACGGCTTCTCCCCCTTGGGGGGGGGGTTCAGAGCTGGCAGGGTGGGCTTCTTCCCCTGCGCTTCGTCATTTCCTCTTCGTGGGTGCGTGGGGCGTGGTCGATCCGCCCCATCCTTCTGGGCTTCCTGTCTGCTCTTTGCAGTCATGAGTTTTTACCGTCTGCTCTTTGCAGTCATGAGCTTTTCCAGTCTGCAGTTCTTCTGGACTACTTCAGTCTGCGCCCTGGATCCTCTGCCCTGCTCGGAGGACTGTTGTCTCCTGTTCGGATTCTGTTAGGGCCGGGTGCATGGTTGGTGGACCTGGACCTCCAGGTCACTTCTTGGCACGTTCCTCTCCAGTTTTTCTGGGGCTAGCACGGTTGGTAATTACCTATGTGTACTTACCTAAGTGTAGTTACAGGATGAGAGCTACTCTCGTGGTGTCCCTTCTTCCCAGCTCTCTTTGTCATATAATGCTTTGATTATAATTGTCATATTGTCATATAATGATTGTCATATGTCATAATATGTCTTAATATGATTGTCATATAATGCTTTGGTGGTGGGGCTTCAGGTTTGCTGTTTTTATTGCATTCCCTATTTTGTGAAGGGCACTTTGTATACTCTTTGCATCTTTACCAGATCTTAGTGCCCTGTCTGCGTCTGAGATTCGGTGTCTGGCCTACCTCGACGACTGGCTGGAGTGGGCTCCCAGTCAGTCCGCTTGTCTGCTCGCCAGGGGATGGTTCTTTCCAGATCGCTGGGTTTGGTTTCCTGGTGATCTGGAGGTTTTACCTTCTGTTTCCGTCCCGGGTTCGGACCTGGGCCTTGTTTCAGGCTCTTGGGCCCCTCATTGTCTTCCCTTCGGAAGTGTTACTGCGGCTGTGGTCCCGCCTTTGGCTGTTCAGGAGGGGGTCCCGGGTTGCTCAGCGGTTGCTTGGGCAGTTGTGCGGGAGTTTGCACTTCGGCGTGCTTGTCTGCCCGCGGAGTCGGGTTTGGCTCCGGCGTCGGTTGGTTCCTACGGAGACTCCCCTTCCGCCTCTTGCATTCCTTGGGTTCCTCTGGGGATCTGGTGTTGGTGCTGCGTCACCAGCTTCCTCTTTGGGGTTTTCGGGGTTCCGTGCCTTGGCAGCTCCCCGAGCCTTCGCTCGATGTGTTCACGGACGGGTCGTCTCTCGGCTGGGGCTTTGTGACCAGTGCTCACCAGGTCGGCCGAGGTTGATGGAGTCTGTCTGTCCGTCGGGCTCACAGCCCGGTTCAGGTGTTCATGGCTGTCTGGTTTGCGCTTCGGAGGGTTTGGGTCACTAGGTACTCTACCATTCAGCTCTGTTTGGACTGTTCTCTGGTGGTTCTTGCCGGAACCACAGGGGGTTTGGTTACCCATGTGGTTCGTGTCCGGGGTGTGTCCTGCGTCCTGGTGGACAGCTGTCTCGGTTCATTCCTCTTCGTGGGTTGGCCAGTCGTCGCCGATTCGTTTTGTTGGCTCTGTTGGGCTTATGGACTCCTGGCCATGGACGTCTTCGGGTCGGCGTGGTCTAGGCGTCGCCCGTTTTGTGGCGCCCTTCCCACCTGCGAGGACTTCACGGTGGAGGCTTTCGGCAGGCCTGGTCGAGGTGGGGGGTACCTGTACCTCTTCTCCCTGTCCAGCTGTTGCTTCTGGTTCTGGCTCGGTTGCAGCCCATTCCCACGAGAACAGTCCTTATGGTTCCATGGTGGCCGGCCCGGCCTTCTTTTCAGACGCTTCTTGATAGGTGTCCGTACCCGGGGCGTTTTTCCTGAGGCTTCGCCTCTTTCAGCAGGCCGAATCGGTCCTGTCCGTGACTGGTTCGGCCTTCTCTTTGGCTCTTCGCGTCTGCTATTTTGACGCAGGTATCACCATCTCTATGGTGTTCAGGTGGCTTTGTTGACGGTGTCCCACCTGCGAGATTCGTCTTGGAGACAGTATGACGTTTATTACGTTTTCTCGTGTTTTGTTTCCCCTCCGGCCTGCTCATGAGTCGCCTGAGCCATCCTGGTCCTTGTTCAGGGTGCCTTCTTATCTTCCCCTCAGTTTGTGGTAGCCCCTTCGGTTTCAGTTTCCTCCTCTTTGGTACTGGTGGTAGCTTTATTGGTGTGCAGCCTTTCTCTGTCCTGGCGACGGTCGAGACGGCTGCTTTCCGGAGGGGTTCTTGGGGTATTGGTACTTGTTTGGTTTGGCCAGGAGGTGCGTCCTGTGTTGTCCGGTTGTGCTTTTTGCTGTTGCCGGCGTACCATGCCTGGGGATGCGCTGTGGTTGATCCGGTTCCTTCGTTCCCTGTTTTCAGGGCTCGGGTCTCTCAGGTCGTCCGCAGTGTTTTCCTTCTTCCTGCGGTCTGTCTTTGCGCCCGTGCTGTTCAGACGTTTGCAGCATTTGCTGCTGTGTTGGTGACGTCTCGGGCTTGTTTCGGGCGCAGGGATTTGTGGGTCGCACAGGTTTTTGGCCGCCCATCCATATTTAATTACCTAAGTGTAGTTACAGGATGAGAGCTACGCTCGTGGTGTCCCGTCTTCCCAGCACTCTTTGTCATATAACGCTTTGAAACTACTGACGGTCTTGGCCTCCACCACCTTCTCACTTAACTTGTTCCAACCGTCTACCACTCTATTTGCGAAGGTGAATTTTCTTATATTTCTTCGGCATCTGTGTTTAGCTATTTTAAATCTATGACCTCTTGTTCTTGAAGTTCCAGGTCTCAGGAAGTCTTCCCTGTCGATTTTATCAATTCCTGTTACTATTTTGTACGTAGTGATCATATCACCTCTTTTTCTTCTGTCTTCTAGTTTTGGCATATTTAATGCTTCTAACCTCTCCTCGTATCTCTTGCCCTTCAGTTCTGGGAGCCACTTAGTAGCATGTCTTTGCACCTTTTCCAGTTTGTTGATGTGCTTCTTAAGATATGGGCACCACACAACAGCTGCATATTCTAGCTTTGGCCTAACAAAAGTCATGAACAATTTCTTTAGTATGTCGCCATCCATGTATTTAAATGCAATTCTGAAGTTAGAAAGCATTGCATAGGCTCCTTGCACAATATTCTTTATGTGGTCCTCAGGTGATAGTTTTCTATCTAGAACCACTCCTAGATCTCTTTCTTTATCAGAATTCTTTAAAGATTTCTCACATAATATATAGGTTGTGTGGGGTCTATGTTCTCCTATTCCACATTCCATAATATGACATTTATTAACATTAAATTCCATTTGCCAAGTGGTGCTCCATATACTTATTTTGTCCAGGTCTTCTTGAAGGGCATGACAATCATCTAAATTTCTTATCCTTCCTATTATCTTAGCATCATCAGCAAACATGTTCATATAATTCTGTATACCAACTGGTAGATCATTTATGTACACAATAAACATCACTGGTGCAAGAACTGAACCCTGTGGTACTCCACTTGTGACATTTCTCCATTCCGATACATTGCCTCTGATTACTGCCCTCATTTTTCTATCAGTCAGAAAATTTTTCATCCATGATAGAAGCTTACCTGTCACCCCTCCAATATTTTCCAGTTTCCAGAACAACCTCTTATGTGGAACTCTGTCGAAAGCCTTTTTTAGGTCCAGATAGATGCAGTCAACCCTGCCATCTCTTTCCTGTAATATCTCTGTGGCCCGATCATAGAAACTGAGTAATGTGCGTCTGTTCTTGGGCGTTCTTGTTGCTTTGGGTCGCAGGTTTGCGACCGGTTGTCTTGGCTTTGCGTTGCAGAGTTTGTGGCAGCCGCCTCCCGGGTTAGCCCTTTCTTTTCCTTCTCTTTGGGTATGAAGCTCCAGGGAGCCGTAGGGGCTCCCCACAGAAAACCAGCGTTGAATGTAATGAAACGCCATTTTCTGGGTGAGCCCCGGAGGCTCCCTGGAAACCCTCCCTCCCACCGGTCGGCGTTTTTTTCGCGTTGGTTGATGCTTAGCTTCCGAACTGGAGCTTGGCAGCCGGCGCGGTAGGTCCGGGGCTCCCCCTCCCCCTCCCGGGGTGGGGAGGGTTGCGCGGACGATCGGCGCGGCAGTAAAGTGTGATGTTTGCTTGTTTGCTTGTTTCCTTGGGATTGTAGGGAGTTTTCTACCTCTCTGTTCGGTTTTTGTTGTAGTTTCTTACCATGTGGGGTTTGTTTTGTTACGCCTACCTTTCTGGGTGCCTAACCCCGGTCGATGGCAGATAAGGAAAACCCCCAACCATATGGGGTTTTCCAGGGCCATTGCTCCCTGAAACCTCTCTGAAGGGGCCAGGTTCTGGCGCTGGTCCCTGGTAGGTCTGAACTCCTTAGCTAATGTCCCGGTCTAACATAACATACATTAGCCCGATAAGCTCCAGGGAGCCTCCGGGGCTCACCCAGAAAATGGCGTTTCATTACATTCAACGCTGGTTTTTTAGGTCCAGATAGATGCAGTCAACCCAACCATCTCTTTCCTGTAATATCTCTGTTGCTCGATCATAGAAACTGAGTAAATTCGATACACAGGATCTTCCAGATCGAAAACCATACTGTCTGTCTGATATTATATCATTTCTCTCCAGGTGTTCTACCCATTTAGTTTTGATTAGTTTTTTCAATACTTTCACTATTACACTTGTCAATGATACAGGTCTATAATTGAGGGGGTCTTCCCTGCTGCCACTTTTGTAGATTGGAACTATGTTAGTCTGTTTAAACACATCTGCTACGATTCCTGTACACAGGGATGCCTGAAAGATCAGGTGAAGTGGAATGCTGAGCTCAGATGCACATTCTCTCAGAACCCATGGTGAAACTCCATCTGGACCAGCTGCTTTGTTCTTACTGAGCTCCTTTAGCATATTTTCCACTTCATCTCTAGACACCTCTATACGCTCTATGTTGTTCTCTGGAATTCTTATTGTGTCTGGTTCTCTGAAGGTTTCATTTTATACAAACACACTTTGGAAAACTTTTCATTTAATGTTTCACATATTTCCTTTTCATTTTCTGTGAATCTGTTTCCCATTGTGTCGACACGTGGGCGTTGACTCGCTGAACGACGACTTAAACATATGTGCCTAAAGTTCTGTTAAATCCCATTTTATTTTCTTGTAAATATTTAAATTAATCAATAGCAAACCAAATACTTTACTGTTCTGTTCAACTACTGTATTATAGTGTGTTATTTAATTAATATTCGTAACTATCTCTCCACAGCATTAGAAAACAATATAATTCTTGCAACACCTCTAAAGCCACCTTTCTTGGTTTGGCTTGAGCTTAAGCAAGTCACATACACACTCAACAGTTCTCCCTTCCTCCCTGACCGACTCACTCCCTCCCTCCCTCCCTGACCGACTCCCTCCCTCCCTCCCAGTCCAACTCCCTCTCTCCCTTCCTGACCAACTCCCTCCCTCCCTCCGTTTCTGTCCGACTCCATCCCTTCCTGTCCGACTCCCTCCCTCCCTCCGTTTCTGTCCGACTCCATCCCTTCCTGTCCGACTTCCTCCCTCCCTCCCTGACCGACTCCCTTCCTCCCTCCCTCCCTGACCGACTCCCTCCCTCCCTCCCTGACCGACTCCCTTCCTCCCTTCCTGTCCGACTCCCTCCCTCCCTTCCTGTCCGACTCCCTCCCTCCCTTCCTGTCTGACTCCCTCCCTCCCTTCCTGTCTGACTCCCTCCCTCCCTTCCTGTCCGACTTCCTCCATCCCTCCCTGACCGACTCCCTCCCTCCCTGACCGACTCCCTCCCTTCCTGTCCGACTCCCTCCCTCCCTCCCTGACCGACTCCCTCCCTCCCTCCCTCCCTGACGGACTCCCTCCCTCCCTCCCTGACCAACTTCCTCCCTCCCTCCCTGACCGACTCCCTCCCTCCCTCCCTGACCGACTTCCTCCCTCCCTCCCTCCCTGATCGACTCCCTCCCTCCCTCCCTCCTTGACCGACTTCCTCCCTCCCTCCCTCCCTCCTTGATCGACTCCCTCCCTCCCTCCTTGACTGACTCCCTCCCTCTCTCCCTGTCCAACTTCCTCCCTCCCTCCCTGACCGACTCCCTCCCTCCCTGACCGACTCCCTCCCTGACCGACTCCCTCCCTCCCTCCCTGACCGACTCCCTCCCTCCCTCCCTGACCGACTCCTTCCCTCCCTCCCTGACCGACTCCCTCCCTCCCTCCCTGACCGACTCCCTCCCTCCCTCCCTGACCGACTCCCTCCCTCCCTCCCTGACCGACTCCCTCCCTCCCTGACCGACTCCCTCCCTCCCTCCCTGACCGACTCCCTCCCTCCCTCCCTGACCGACTCCCTCCCTCCCTCCCTGACCGACTCCCTCCCTCCCTCCCTGGCCGACTCCCTCCCTCCCTCCCTGGCCGACTCCCTCCCTCCCTCCCTCCCTGACCAACTCCCTCCCTCCCTGACCGACTCCCTCCCTCCCTCCCTCCCTCCCTGACCGACTCACTCCCTCCCTCCCTCCCTGACCGACTCCCTCCCTGACCGACTCACTCCCTCCCTCCCTGACCGACTCACTCGCTCCCTCCCTGACCGACTCCCTCCCTCCCTCCCTGACTGACTTCCTCCCTCCCTGGCCGACTTCCTCCCTCCCTGGCCGACTCCCTCTCTCCCTCCCTCCCTCCCTGTCCGACTCTCTCCCTCCCTCCCTTTCTGTCCGCTTCCCTTTCTGTCCGACTCCCTCCCTCCCTCCCTCCCTCCCTTTCTGTCGGACTCGCTCCCTCCCTCCCTTTCTGTCGGACTCGCTCCCTCCCTCCCTTTCTGTCGGACTCCCTCCCTCCCTGACCGACTCCCACCCTCCCTGACCCACTCCCTCCCACCCTCCCTTTCTGTCTGCCTCCCTCCCTCCCTTTCTGTCTGACTCCCTCCCTCCCTCCCTTTCTGTCGGACTCCCTTTCTGTCCGACTCCCTCCCACCCTCCCTTTCTGTCTGACTCCCTCCCTCACTCCCTGACCCACTCCCTCCCTCCCTGATCGACTCCCACCCTCCCTCCCTGACCCACTCCCTCCCTCCCTGACCGACTCCCACCCTCCCTCCCTGACCCACTCCCTCCCAACCTTCCTGACCGTTATCCCCCAGGTGATCCCTCCCAACGCTCCCCTCTCTCCCGACACCACCCACCCACCCCACCCCTTCTACACCATGGGCCTGGAGCCACAGCCAGACGGGATTAATACGGTATGGCCACCGCCTGGCTTTCGTATCCGGCCAAACACACGCTTTTCCGGCTCCCATGGACATTTTGGCCAGATAGTGAGATAACTTTATCCGGCCACGATTTTAACCCGATAACGGCGTTTTCCGGATGGTCAGATTCCGCATAATTGTGTGTCTTCAGTGCATGTTAAACTATATATGTTCACTGTATGAACATCAGAGGTCCACGGTTGTTCAACGTCCTACCAGCGAGCATCAGAAATATTACAGGAACAACCATGGACATCTTCAAGAGGAAACTAGATTGTTTCCTCCAAGGAGTGCCGGACCAACCGGGCTGTATGTGGGCCTGCGGGCCGCTCCGAGCAACAGCCTGGTGGACGAAACTCTCACAAGTCAATTCTGGCCCCGGGCCGGGCTTGGGTAGTAGAAGAACTCCCAGAACCCCATCAACCAGGTATCAAATAGGTATATCCAGGTGTTACGAGATGCCATTTTGATGCAGTATATAGTATGATAATGCATTTTTATTGTATACAAGAAAAAAAGACACTGAGGCAAATGCCTCCTGGAGACATCACCTCTTGCAACGAATTCATCACCACAACGAACCAGAGTTGGTCCCATATGGTTCACCGAAACGAGGTTGCACTGTATTTGGGCTTCGAGGGGCTTGACATTCTAAGAGGGTTCTGGCTGCCCAACATTTGAACAATATACCTGGGCACAGTTTATCATGTGTTGCTTTTGCCTCTCTTTCCCCAGCCAGGGTTCTCTTCTTCATTCCAGTACCTGTTGCCTCTCTTATACCTGGTAAGTCCAGTTTTTGTTCTCCGTGGTTAATTTTGGGGAGCCACCAAGAGGTTGCTGCATAAATCCAGCATTAAACATAATGAAATGCCTCTTTCAGGTAGGTCCCTGGTGGCTCCCTTATTCCTTTCCTTCTCTCCATGTTTGTTGGTTTGTCTATGAATTGTTCGTCAACTCCTGAAACTGACCTGGAGAGCTGGCTGTGGGTAGCTGTTGGGCTGCCTGGTGGTGGTAATCAAGACTAACGAGTTTCGAACCAGTTTAGATAATATGCTTGTCAAGGAGCATCATTTGCTGAGTTGTTTGGCGGTTTTGTGGCATTGTCTTCTGTGAACCCTCCAACTTTCTATAAAACCTCACTGATTTTCAGGATGCTTTCCTGGTTGCACAGTAAATTGTCACTCCCTGCACCTCTGAGAGTGAAGGGGACCAGTTTCTGATTCTGGTCCCTGGTAGGCCAGTCAGAACTTCATGACTGATGTGACCCAATAGCATGAAGCAATCTAAGCAAGATAACTTCATGGAGCCACCAGGGGGGGCACTATCAGAAAGAGGCATTTCATTATATTCACCTTCAGGTTTTCCATGACAGGTTGGGTGTAGTTTCACCAGGCATTGGGTTCCTATGTTAGGGTGACCTGAGCAGTGCACTTAGGAGGCCCACTGAGCTCCTTCCACTTGTGCTTGCAAGTGACCACTTACTCAGATGAAACAGCTTGAATTGAATGTTTTGGTTCCTACGTGTCCAATTTCCAGATTGATGACTGAAGCATTGCATTAATGTAGTAAACATATGTAAATGATTTAGAGGGTGCTTATGTTAAGGATGCTTACTTATGCATTTGAAGTAATCAAGCCATTTTGTAAAGTTACTTTTGTCTTGAGACAAGTATACAACCTAGAAAAGTGGTCTAGCTATCTCTTTGATTGCCCTTGGCAACTAACAAATATCTAATTAATAAAACCTCTTCATTATTTCGTTCCATGTTTAGAAATTTTAATTTCTTTTAATTGTCTATTTCTAGGTGACGACTTTGACATGGATAAACCCAGAAATAAAGAGATGAAAGAAAAGTTCACTTCTGTAAGTTACTGGTGCATAATTGTGTGTTATAGTAGATGACAGCATTAGAACTTTTCTTCATGTTGTGTACTGTACAATATAATAATCATTGCAATGTGGCATTAATTTTCATAAAATAATTTTAATGTAGTGGACATTATTGCTAAGGAGTGCTTTAATAGCATAGTTATTACTTAGGTAGCACATACAATGTTAATGTAATGGAGAAATTACTTAAGTAGTTCCAGTCATGTAGTTACAGCTTTTCATCCCATTTAATGAAATTGCCAGTTTTAGCACCAGTATCCACTCGATTTAACGGCCTCTTATTTACCAATCTGCCGGTTCTAACGACCGGTTTGGGAGACTGGTATCTGGAGCCTCATATACCTGTCTGGCGGTTGATAGAACCGTAGGTCGGTATTGGGTTTGTTTTGGTATCACGGGGGGCCCTCACATGGCAAGCTGGCCGCTGACCTCTATTGTCCCCTCCCTCACCCTCACTCCTGCTCTCCCCCACACCCTCACTTCCTCCCCCCCCCCCCCCCCACAAGAGACCCTTCAGGGAGGTGACTCAGTAGATTGCCAGCCAGACAGCCTGGAGAATCTCCATCTAATATTATAAAGTATTTATGAAACAAGTATTTTTTATTACTTTTTTTTTGTCCTAATAATATTACTAAACAAAATCTGTAACCAAAAATATATATGATGTACATCCAATATTTAAGAAATAAATCTGGCTAATGGGGTCAAGGGTGTTAGGCTTATCAGAGTGAGCCGGTCCCCCCCCCCCCCCCCCCTACATCCCATACACATGTGTGGCCACGTCTGTGGTAGAAAATAATAATAATAAAAAAAAAACTGCTGCAAGGTCACGTAGTTCATCTTGACACCCCTCCCTCCATCCATCTATCCCTCCCTCCCTCCCTCCATCCATCTATCCATCCCTCCCTCCCTCCTTCCATCCATCCATCCATCCATCCCTCCTTCCATCCATCGATCCCTTTATCCATCGATCCCTTTATCCATCCATCCCTCCCTCTATCCATCCATCGATCCATCCATCCCATTATTCATCCATCCATTTCTCTATCCATCCATCTCCATCCTCTCCCTCCCTCCCTCCCTCCCTCCCTCCCTCCCTCCCTCCCTCCCTGCCTACCTCCCAGCCTCTTCCTGCCAACATTTCAGCCTCTCCACCCCTGCCTGCCTGCCCATCCACCCACCAGTCAGCCATCACTGACACAATGAGTGCATTTGGAGCCGACATGGTGCACGAATGTTCCTTGATTGTGCCGATATGTCCAACAAAGTCAAGGAATGAACACTCCAGCCTCTTGACAAATCAAAACAATGTGCCGTGAATCTGTGACGTCACAGGGTAGAAGGCACTAGAGTGGTGGACCAAGTGGCTCTCTGTACAAAATACATCTTACCTGAATGTTACTTGAAATATTACCGACACTTAACAACATCGGAAATACCGGAGCCCCGCATTTAACGACCTGAGTACAGTCCCATATAGGCCGTTAAATCGAGTGGATACTGTTCAACTTGAATGGAGGCACCAATTACAGAAACCCTCACAGCTTAAACATCTGTTATGTATTTTCATAGTACTTAAGTTTGGCATATAATCATCTTGAATTAATCATTAATTTTTTATGATCAGAAAGGAACAAAGAAGAAGGAATCGGATTCTTTGAGCTCAATGTTCGTTAGTGCTGAGAGCTTTGCACATATGCTTGAAGAAAATGCTGATGGGATGATGAATCCCATAACAACCCAATCATTAGCAAATAAGGACCGAGCAAGTAAGTTTCATTTATATGTATATTCTGAGGGGGAAAGGCCCTCATTAGCTTCCCTAGCTAAAGTACTCACACTTCTAAAGCTTAGAGAATCACACAAGGCCTCTGAGACCCTCTGTCAAGCCAACTAAAGGGCCAGTATTACAAAAATTTATTTATTTTTACGAGGGCCCCCCTCCCTGTCTGGCCGTTGTCACCGTGAGGGGGCTTAGAGGGCAGCTGCCTGCGTGTGATGCTCCATAGGTCAGTCCTCTTTTTGCAGCCTTATGCTCCTGCTGCTGTCTTTACCAATTGTGCCAGGCATCTTTTCCTTTTCCTTGTGTTTCATTTTTCTCCCCCCTCTTCTATCAAATTGTCATTTCCCACCGACCTCTTGCCTGTTTTGATCATTCTTCAGCCTTCTTTTGTTTTGACGCCCAGGTGTTTGAGGAGGCATACTCTTGCACCCGTAGAACTGTAGTACCCAACGTCTCGAGCGAGGGGACACTTTTATTGTCAGTCCTCCTTTCGTCACTGAACCCAATCTCAACGGACTGGCAGTTCTTAACCTTTTAGTTGCGCAAGACATCATATGATGCGTTGAATGACTTGCAGTAACTTGCGCTCGGCATCATATGATGTTTTGGAGTACTATGCAAGATTTAAACGGCCCGCGGATACATGGGGTTCACCACACCTTCACCAGGGCTCTTGTAAACAGACGCCATTTAAAAAAATATCGTGGGCCAAATTCCCAGGTGTGAGGGGGCCTCAGTATTGAGTAAGCCTGACGCGCACAGCATGAGCTCACAGCACTGCTGTTCAGCTTGTGACCACGGCATCTCCTAAAAAATGCCATTATATACATGTTCTTGCTATTATTTAGCGATGATAATACAGAAGACCCCTGACTGTGATAAAACTGACCAGGGTTCTGATAATAGCATGATTGGGGTTATATTTAGCACTGTGCTCCATGGAGGGAGGAGTAATGCTGTGGGAGGGAAGGGGAGGGGCATTGTCTTCTGACTGTGTGTGGCCATCTTTTATTGACTGCACTCACCATACCAGCTTAGTGGTTTGCTATGGTGAACACAAATGTAGATACTTATATATAACATGTGTATAGAGTGTAATAACAGCAATAGGAGTAGGTTGGGAGCCGCCATTTTGGTGAGGGAGGTGCGTCGTCTGCATGACTTATCATGTTGTTTACTGGTGACCACTAAGGTCTTTGGGCACCATACCAGCTTACTTGTACAAGTATGGTGAATAAAACGGGTAGATACTTATATATGTGTGTATATAGCGTAATAACACCACAAACAGTATTGGAGGAGGAGAAATATTTGTGTGTCTGGCCTTGAGGGCGGCCGCCACCAGCTGACTTTGTGAGTAGCTACGTCTTTGTGCCTTTACTCACCATACAAGCTTAGATGTACAGTTATGGTGAACAAAACATGTAAATACTTATATATAACATCTATATAAAAGCAAAAACAGTATGGTGGGAGGAGAATGTGGGTGAGTGAGGTGTTGAGGGAGTGAATGGCAGCAAGTGGCTGGCTGGTGTGTGGCGGTCACTCCTCGTTACTTTTTGACTCATAATAGCAACTTAGTGGTTCGTTATGGAGAACAAAACATGCAGATACTTATATATAACCTGTGTATATAGTGTAATAACCGACAAAGTATTTGTTCATTGTTTGATGAACATAATAATTGAGTCAACAATATGCACACCTATATTTTTGAGTACAGTGATGATTCACTCATATTATTATATAAATATATCACACTACACACTATTGAATAATATTACAGCAAAAAAAAAAATAAGAAAAATCAGTCAGAGACATTGAAATAATTAGGTAATTATCTCGTTGTGGCCACTCCTGTCTGACAGCTGGCGAGCAACAGACCGTCTGGGACGCACTTTGAGTCAGCGCCTGTTTTCTGTGGGAGCCCATACGGCTCCCTGGAGCTTATCGGGCTAATGTATGTTATTTTAGACCGGGACATTAGCTAAGGAGTTCAGACCTACCAGGGAGCAGTGCCAGAACCTGGCCCCTTCAGAGAGGTTTCAGGAAGCAATGGCCCTGGAAAACCCCTTGTGGTTGGGGTTTTCCTTAACTGCCATCGACCGGGGTTAGGCACCCAGAAAGGTAGGCATAACAAAACAAACCCCACATGGTAAAAAACTAAAACAAAAAAACGAACAGAGGTAGAAACTCCCTACAATCCCAAGGAAACAAGCAAACAAGCAAAACATCACACTTTACTGCCGCGCCGATCGTCCGCGCAGCCCTCCCTGCCCCGAGAGGGGGAGGGGGGAGCCCCGGACCTATCGTGCTGGTTGCTTCAGTTTGTAAGCTTATGTCAACCGGGATAGACGCTTCTTTGGCCTCAGTTTCCTAGGCGGTGTTTGCCTTGTGTGGCGTTCACTGCCGTGTGTTGTGTTGTGTGGTGGCCAGGAGTACCTCATCAGTGCCGGGGCTGCATGTGCTTAGGGGATTCCTTCCCCAAGCGCCCTGTGAGTACTGCCCCTGCATGACGGGGTTATCTTCCCTGGGGCGTTCGGGAACCATTCCCGTAGAGGTTCTTGCTCCTCGGAATTTGCCTTGCCCTTGGGGCCAGCTGGGGCTTGGGGCCCTTGTTTGGCCCTGGGTAGGGACTGGTATTGTGCTGGTTAGGGTGTCAAGGTGTTGTGCGACCTGCCACCTAAGCGGCGACCGGTTCCTTTTGCCTCTGAAGACGGTGTACTTTTGCAGGGTTTTTCTTTTTTTATTTTCATTTGCCTGGTGGGGTGGGGTCTGCCTAGTGTGGCTATAGTTCCACTGGTAGTGTTTGGTGGCCCTCTGCTAGGCCCCCGTGATTGTACACGTTGCAGGGGTTTTCGGTGTTGTCTGTACCCCCATGTTATTTTTGGGTGTTTAACCGGTTAGCAACACCTTGCCCAGGCTTCCCGTAGTTGTTATCCTTACGGGCCCTGGAAACCCCTGTCGGGGCTCGGTGGACCATTGAATGTGTGTTCTGGGTCCCAACCCGTCTTGTACGGGATCGTTGGTTGCTGTGCTTTGTCTCCGGGTGACAGTCTCCAGTTTTTACCTCCGTCATGTTGCCTGTTGGGTCACTGACACCTTGACCCGGAGTCTTGTGAGAGAGATTCTCTGCTTGTTCTCCAGTTCTCTCCTGGTGTTATTACTGTTCAGAGTACAGGCCGCATCCGTGTTGCAAGCTAGGTTAGGTTGCTGCAACACGCTAGGTTGGTTTCCCACTTGGATGTCCCGGGGCCGCCCCATTTTGGTTAGGTGCTGTTTGCCCCTTTCCCTCCCTGTTCCCGGCTCCGGACCGTTTGCGGGTTTCGGGGTCGGGGCAGGGTTTAGTTGAGGCCGAGACTCGGGCGGTTTCGGGTGCTGCCCCGTTCGGGTTTGGGACAGAGGTTTTCAAGCCTGTTCCTTCTGCCAAGGCTTCTGGGTCTTACCAGTGGCCCTTTCTTGCTGCCTTTCCCATGGACTCTTACTTTCTTTAAGGGCGGAGAGCTTGGAGGACGGCTCTACCCTGGGGCCTCTTGCTGGTTCCCGGGGCTGTGGGGAATGCCTGCTAGCAGTTCTGGGGTGGTTTGCCCCTGCTTGGGTTTTCTGCTTCTGGGCGGAGTTTTTTGCCCATCCAGTCTGCTTGCTTCCCACTTTTTCTGGCGTGTTTTCGTATCTTTTGCGTCGGCCACAGCCCTCTGTTCTGTTGGCCGTTTTCTTCTGCCAGTTTCCCGGCATGGCCACCAGGGTCGGCGTTGCGGTTTGTTTACATGCGCCTGGGTGTGCGAGCGAGTGTCTTGAGTGAGTTTTAAGCCTTTTTCAGGGGTTTTATTCTCCTGTTGCCTTTTCTTTGCTTTTCTGGTGTTTTCTGCCCGTTTCCTGTTCCTCTCGGAATGTTCGAGTGTTGATTTTACACCAGGTTTTCCGTTTTGTCTGTTTTGGGTCTCGGCCCTTGGGTTTGGGCTCAGTGTCCCTGTCTGTTATGCTTGCTCCCACACCTTGTCCCTCGGTTTTCGGTCTGTTTTGACCGTTTCCCTGGGGGTTTCTGTCTGGGGCTGTGCTTTGCCTTTCTGTGGTGTATCTCCGCCAGCAAATGTGGTGGTTTGGGCTCCCCCTGGTTCAATTCCGGGTTCCTTTGGGTTCCTTGGTTTCGTTCCAGAGGTTTCTTCTTCTTGGGCCCCCTTTGTGGGGTTCAGGGGGCTTTGTTTCCTCGTGTGTGACCCGGTTCTTCATTCCCAGGTCTTCCGGGCTTTGTGTATGTATATGTCTGTGTATATACATAAAATATATATACTGTATATAATATATATATATATATATATATATATATATATATATATATATGTATATATGTATGTATGTGTGTATATATATATATATATATATATATATATATGTCGTACCTAGTAGCCAGAACTCACTTCTCAGCCTACTATGCAAGGCCCGATTTGCCTAATAAGCCAAGTTTTACTGAATTAATATATTTTCTCAATTTTTTTTCTTATGATAAAGCTACCCATTTCATTATGTATGAGGT